>NW_006800329.1:101005-140993 GCF_000485575.1 Poecilia formosa
GTTTGTAAGGTAGGTGAGTTAGCTCAGCAGGTTAGAGCACTGTGCTGGTAATCCTGAGGTCATCGGTTCAAACCCCATATGGGGCAATTCATGTGTAAGGTCTTTCAGACAATCAACTCTTCAAAATAAATAAGGGTTCAAAAATAAAATCAACACTTCAAAATAAACAAGGTTTCAAACATAAAATCAACACTTAAAAATGGTTCAAAAATAAAACCAATACTTACAAATAAAAATGGTTCCTAAAATTTACAGTTCAAACTGTATAATGGGGTCTGTTCAGTCCATAAAGTAAGCCTGGGATCAAAAAATTTATTGAAGATGTCATTAGCAGACATCTTCAATACATTTGGCTAAAAAATTAAATCAATACTTACAAGTAAAAAATGGTTAGGAAGCACAATTCAAACCTTTGGTTGAATTCAAGTCTCCATTACAGATCAGAGAAAACTAAAGAGAAATCAACGTTGTGTTAATCCATTTGAGGAGCCGGTAGTTTATCTTGAGGAAATAAATGACGATGCAAAAGTTAATTAGATTGTAACATGCGCAGTCTGCTGCTCAACCACTGCGGATGCGGCTCCGCCGCTTCGAAGAATTAGAAACCGCTGGGAGTAACTCATCCAGCGGATTTAACAAATGGAGCGTTCTAGGTTCCAGTTACCCAGGAGAGTGGCGCTCTGAAGGAGCTGCAGACGTAACATCTGTCCGTTTCGGAGAAGCGAAACCACGCTAAATAAATAAATAATCCGGACCGCACAGGGTAAAACACTCACAGACAGAGTTCAGTTGATTTGTTTGGATCAGACAGATCCAACTGACTGATGAATTAGCGCAGATTTTTCTGCAGATGGGAACCAGGAGGAAATGCGTTCAGACCCCAGCAGGTGAAGTGATGCTAATTTAAGTGAAATCGCTTAATTTATTATAAGTTATTGGGGCCAGTCAGTGGTTTTTGTCACTACGGAGAAAAATTTAGATACATTTATCTGCTTAATTATGGGATCTGGATTCACGGTGAATATTAACTAAACCGCATAAAATGCGACTAAATAGCCGATGTTAATATGATTGTAATTTCACGGATAAAAATAGTACAGGACCAGTTTTTTTATTTTTTTATTTTTTTATTTTTTATGTTGTCGGTCAAGATAACGGATAACAAAAAAAGTCTAGCGCGACCTGCCGATGTCTCAGTCAATAAGCAGCTTGAGGTGACTCTGCTGCTCTCTAGTGGCGAGAAGCCGTAATATTGGCTGGTAACAATCAGAATGCATTGTGGGAGATGTAGTTTGTAGTCAATTCGTGCTCAAAACCTATTTTAAGTAAATCATCAGCCTATAAAATGCTGGGCGGGCCACATAAAATGACATGGCGGGCCACATGTGGCCCGCGGGCCTTGAGTTTGACACATGTGAGGTAAATGAATGCATGTCTCTGTTGTTCTGCATTTTCTGTTGTAATTTTATGCATTATCTTCTATTGGATTAAACTGTAATTCTGTGACGTCTGCACTCGTTTTTTGTGTGGCTACACGTGGCCCGCCAGGAGAACCTGGGATCGAAAAAGATCAAGCCAAAGAGTTTTTCTTAACAAATATTATAACCTATAATCTTCTTCAAGAAAATGCAGATCTGCAGAGTGATTGCTGCAGAAAAAGCTAAAGATATAGCATAATTCAGAAGAAGTAGCAGAAAATTTTGATATATTAATTGCTAAAATTAATTAAAATTTGCAGAAGACCTTTGTAGACAGTAAAAGCAGTAAAAGCATCTGGAGAAAGGAATATAATAAAAATGCTGAAACAGAAATAAACAAAGCACAAGAGAAAAACACATTGAAGAAATAGAAGAAGGTGTGACGTGTCTGCTCCAGAAGAGTAACATCTGTAGCAATCATAGTCACAGTTCCTTACAGTAGATATATGTGGCTGTTTTGATGCATAAATTATTTCTGTACAGTTAAATGTGTGAACAGCATAATTTTGTCAAAAAGGATGAAAAGTTACAATTGCGGAAAAACCGTAAGAGATATCAGAAAGTTGAGACATTTGAAAACAGTCTAAAGTCTAGTGACTTGTTTAAAAGTTAAGTGGAGTTTCTATGTTGAAGTAGGCAGAAGTAGTAGGCTGAGACAAAGCAGAAGATCTTAGCAGAATTTAGTAGACTGATAAACAAACAGGATCTCACAGTAATGCATTCTCATGATTGTGAGAATGCAGTAATGCATTGAGAATACATTTATGTGACTGTCGTCAGTCTTAAAGTTATGGTTATGTCAGCGTGCAGCCATGTTAGTGTGAGCAGATAAAACAGATAGACAAAGACAAAGAGTCCCTTTGTCCATAACAGAGTGTCCTTATGAATGTCTTGTAGCATTTTTGTTCCATAAAGTTACAAGATTCATAGTTTCTTTTAAAAGGATATTTTTAGTTCCATTAGTCTTTTTATTTTTCACAATGTAGAATCAGGACTTTTATCTATTTTTTTATGCTGTTTGTTTGAGGAGGAAGCTAATCTAAGCTAGCAGGGAATCTGAAAAACACTGGGATAACAGGAATGATGACGGACAGTGGACTTAATAATGAACATGTTCTGAGATATTTCAGTAATAAAAATAGAAAATAAAAAAAAATAGAGCTGTCACCTTGCAGCAAGAACTTTCTGAGTTCGATTCCTGTCCCGGATCTTTCTGCATGGAGTTTGCATGTTCTCCCTCTGCATGGTGGGTTCTCTCTGGGCACTCCGGCTTCCTCCCACAGTCCAAAAACATGACTGTCAGGTTATTTGGCCTCTCCAAATTCTCCCTTGGTGCGAGTGTACATGGTTCTTTGTCCTGTGTGTCTCTGTGTTGCCCTGCGACAGACTGACGACCTGTCCAAGGTGACCCCCGCCTCTCGCCCAGAACGTTAGCTGGAGATTGGCACCAGCACCCCTCCCGAACCCACCAAGGAACAAGGGCATAAAGAAAATGGATGGATGAATTTCAGGCACTGGTAACTCTGCCTTGCTTTACCTTTTAATCAACCAAATTTAAAGGAATCCTGCAATTCCTCAGCTCACATTGATCTGTGCTTTGCTAAGAAAACAATTGGACTGAAACTGACTAAGCAGCCAGAAATAAAAACTGTCAGACATTCAGAGAGCCTGGAGAGCCGTGGATCAGATGTCAGGGGCGGCCCAGCTAGCCTGGTAGAGACCAGTGTCCGTCCTGTGACTGGACAGATCAGTGTCCGTCCTGTGATTGGACAGATCAGTGCCGTCCTGTGACTGGACAGATCAGTGTCCGTCCTGTGATTGTACAGATCAGTGTCCGTTCTGTGACTGGACAGATCAGTGTCCGTCCTGTGATTGGTGGCTTCCTGTCCAGCAGGAAGTTGTGAACAGTTTAAAAGCTGCTGCAGGACAGCAGACACTCACAGAAAGCTGGACCAGCAATGGCTCTGCTGAAGGTTCTGCTGCTGCTGGGTTTGGGTGAGTCAGACACACTGGATACACTGGATGCACTTCCACTGGCTGTAAATCCTATGAATTATGTTGATCTGTGATTGATTTTATTTTATTTTATAAAGCTGTCATGTTGCTTCCTTATTTCTACTGTGTGGATCTAATTTGCTAAAAACAGAAACTTTCTTCTCCAGGTGTTGCAGTGAGCTCAGTGTCTCTGCAGAAGAGAATCGTTGGAGGTCAGAACTGTAGAGACGATGAGCGACTCTATCATGTGACGGTTATTAGACATAATAATATAATAGAAGTCTTCTGTGGAGGATCTCTGATCAGTGATCAGTGGGTTCTGACTGCAGGTCACTGCTGGGAGTCAGATCCACAATGGTGAGTCAAGAAAACTAAAAAAAAATCACCCATAGCTGGTTGTTTCTTTAATAATTGTGTCTTCTTTGCCTAGGGTTTTAGAGGCACATGTAGGAGTTCATCCTAAAAGTGCTCCAAAGAAGATTTATAGAATCACTCAACTTGAGGTTTATAGAGACAGAAACGGTCGTTACCATGACATCATGCTCCTGAAGCTGCCAGTAAAGGTCACAACGATCCAACCAATCAGACTTCCTGACTGTCCAGATACTCTCCTACTGTAAGATTTATCTTCTCAAATTTCAGAACTTGGTTCTTGATCTGCAACATGAGGCAAAGTTCATCCAGGAAAATGTTTGAGCTCTGGTCTCCCAGAGTTAGTACTTGTTCTTAATGTGACTTATTCTCAGTTTTGTTTTTCTTGTGTTTCAGCGGCACCAAGGTTCAGTTTGCAGGTTATGGATCAACACAAGTTGGCTTTTTTAACAAAAGACGTGAGATGAATGTTCATGTTTCTCATTGTTTTTGTTGTTACCTCAAAATGATTCAAATCAGTTTTTAGACTCTCTGCTGAAGCTGAACTCAGCAGCTTGTTGAAGTTTTGATAATCAAAAACTCTCCGAGAAATGGGAAGTTCTGAGAAAACTGTGAGCTTAGCCTGAAAATGTGAACCAGCAACATTACAGGTCTCTCCCCTGTAAAGTGAGCGGGGTGTACATGAGATGATTGACAGCACTAAGACCCTCCTCTCGACTCTGATTGGTTCTTTTTGACCTGGAGTGGTGCATTAGTGCAGATAGTTAAGAAAATGGAGGAGGTGGAGGAGATCATTCTTCAGTTTTGATACAAATGTATGTTATTTGTATGTACAAGTAACATACTCCAGCTTAACCCTCTTAAGACCATAACTGTAACTGGGCCGCCTGGTATTTTTCTGATTTTATGGCTGTAAAATTCTCAAAAAATGTGCAATGTGTCTGAATTTTTCCTCTTTTTTCCAGAACAACCTCAGCTTTCAGTATTTGATAGTTATTTAACATTTCTATCTATTAAAAATTGTGAATAAACAGTTTAAAGAGAAAAAAATTGGAATTGAAATGTTCAGGTTTATTACTGAACAAAAACTTTCTGATGACAGGGGCAAACAATTTCAGATGAACAATTTCAACTTTCAACTATATTACATAAATGCAGAGAAAACTGTGAAGCCTGGCCTCCAATTTACAAGTTTTTATGCCTGATTTTTATGAAATTATTTCAGGCGTTTTCATTTTTTGTAGTAGGCTCTAAAGCAGTTCCTCTCCAGCTGCAGACAGAATCCCACTCTGGATCCATCCATACTTTATCTAGCACACTTCAGGTTGAGGGGGTGCTGGTACCCATCTCCAGTGGTCAGGAGCAAGAGGTAGGGGACACACTGGACAGGTCACTGGACAGGTCACCAATCCCTCACTTGGCTGATTTGTTGTTTTTTTCACAATTCATCTTTTGGCAGAAACAAAGTGGTGACATTTTTTTTTCTTCTTTTTGCCAAAATCACTTTAGGTAAAAATATTACTTAGGACATTATTTTTGGAAGACCACAATTTTATTTTCAACATAATAAATAGTTATTGCACAAATTATGCAGGAATCAAGATGGAGCTAACAGTTAGCCAATAGCTGTGCAGCGTTCATATGACTAACATTAGCTTGTACAAATATTTTACACAATCTGGTTCGCTGGTTATATGTCTCATGTTCACTGCCTTCAGATATCAGTCTTCTGGGACCCTTTATCAGTTTGGTGGATTTTCTTTTAGACATTTCCATAATTTTATGCGCGATTTCAACTCGTCCTCTGCCGTTTTCTCTCTCACTCTCGCACCGCTACTCCGTTGATACAACACGAAGCTCCGCAGGGAAATTACGTAACGAAAATATTTACTCTAATATCTGCTGCAACATGTACATGTGATACACCGTTGGAAAGCTTATTTTATGCACTTTCTAATACTTTTTGAATTATTTGAATGCGACCAACCGTTCAGGAGTTACGATACAGAGTAGGTTGGGTGCCAAATATGACACAATGGAGAATCTTTCTTGTGATTGGTCAAGCTCATATCAAACTTTCCCGGGTGGCTACCGTAATGTATCATATATGCCCTGAAAGCGCAATGTCTCAGCTTTTCTGCACTTTTGGAATGTTTTTGATATGTTGAACTGTTCAGAGATTACGGTAATGGGAATTACACAAGTGGAATCCTGTCGGCGCCGACAGGTTGGTCGTAAGAGGGTTAATAACCACAGACAAGGTGATAACCTGAGCAAACTGTGTCAACAGACCTTACATGTTTACGCTGCTTTTCCTCTACAGTCCAAGATTCTCCAGATGATCTTCAGTGTGCAGAGTTTAAGATTGCTAAACATGAAAAGTTGGAAAAGATAGAGGCAAAAGACAGGAACTTTTTGCGCAGTTACCAGAAGTGGTACAGCGTGCAAAGCTCCAAGAGGGACACATCTCGCGTACGTCAGTCTTTAAACAATTTCTGCACAAAATTTAGAAATCATTTCAATTTTACTGGATAAAACAACTAAAAGCTTTGTGTTTGTGACAGGGCGACTCTGGCGGAGGACTTGTGTTCAAGAACAGGCTGTATGGAGTGTTATCCTTCCTTGGAGATCCAGATTATGCATTCATTGAACCAAACGGTTTCATGGATGTCTGTGCCTACAAACACTGGATAGATGACACAATTATTTAGCCAAAAACCCTCGGTTGCTCGGTGTCTGATTTGGGATAAATGTTCCCAGCGTCATAAAATCATAAAATTCAAGTTAATCTTTAAATTTCAGTTTCTGGTTGATTTATTTTCTGATTTAAAGCTGAATTATTTGGGGATTTAAATGATTGTGTACACATTAATCTTATTTCTCAATAAGTAAAGCTGCTGTTGGTAATAATCAATAATAATATCCACTGTCACATGACTAGGAAATAAATGGCTGTGATCTGATCAGATTGTCTCTCTTGTGATTATTTCTGGTTGTTAGTGAAGAAAATAAGGCTGCGTTCACATTGCAATGAATGCGACATGTTAAATCATAACAGATTTTATGTTATTTCTTATCATATATGACAGTAGCTTTCTTCTGCTTCCCCCACTTCTTATGCTTTCTGACGGCCTATGAATTAGAACAATTGGTTAAAGTTACCAGAAGTAAACGCAATAAAACGTAAACAGGGACATAAGGAGCCTGGAGAGCTGTGGGTCAGATATTATGAACTGCCCAGCTAGCCTGGCAGAGATCAGTGTCCGTCCTGTGATTGGTGGCTTCCTGTCCAGCAGGAAGATGTGAACAGTTTAAAAGCAGACACTCACAGAAAGCTGGACCAGGTGTTGGTAGGGATCGTTCTCAATGCTGCATTCACATCTTCAATGAGACTTTCTGATGGTACTTCACTCAGCCGTTGTAATTGGCGTCAGGGTTGCCTGGTGTTCATTCGGGCCATGATTCTCTCTCTCAGGTCAGTTGCTGCCTCGTTCAGCTCAGATGGTTCGTTCATTACTGGGGCTACATACCCAGTCTCTGGGTGGGTAGTTGTAGTTAACTCCCTTCTGACCAGGCGTCCTGGCTCCTCCCCTTTGTGTTGTGCCTCGTCAATCTCAAGTTGTGATAGCAGTTGCCGTTTGCGGATGTTGGAACACTGAGCTACTAGTTGTTTGGCAGTTAGTGTCGACTGGGGATGTCGAGGTAACCATTCCTCCCACAGTCTTTGCATGTAGCCCCTCTGACTAGGGTTACTTGAGTAGTAGCATTCCAACAGATCCATGTTTTCGTCTCTCGCCCATTTCCGTCTTGTTCCAGTAGCCCATTTTTCATCAAGGTGCTCTGGTTCCCCAGCACCTGACGCAGACCTTGTTTGGCCGGGCGACGTCTGAGCCGGCATGTCGTGCTTATCAATGTCTCTCATGGTATGAGGTAGGCTATATAGCTCCAAGGGTCTTGCCTAAGGACCCACACTGCACAGCTCAGTTTCACTGTTGTAACTGTTTGCCCCAGCTTGGATTCGAGCCCAGGTCTCCCGGGTGGAAGACTGGTGACTTACCCACTGAGCTATACAGTCAACTTTATATTTATTTATTTTTTTAAGTAGTAGCTTTTTATTCTACATCTAGTGACGACTCTAACTCCACAAATTTCCCAGGATTAAATGTGTAAAAAGGTGGATGGTCAAACAAGCCTGGCAACCCAACCACTGCCCGTTAGCATGAGCATTTATCAGTAAATCTAGATTTTTGCAGCAAAGCATCCTTCATCATCTTTACTGATATTTTGATCAAACTGAACAATCTACATCATCAGACTTTCATTTGTCACCATTTTGATCTTCTGATTCAGCTTTTAATAGACTATTAATCTCCCTGGTGAGACCTCTTTCATGAGTGCCTTCCTTCCTTTATGAGCTTTTATTACGACCCTCTTTAAAGTGCCACAAACACAGCAGTAAATCTCCCTCTGTGGGCGCTAAAAGGCTCACTTACGATCTCACATGATATCTCTGAATATCTGTGGCTCGTTCTGGCAGAAACAGGCAGATGGGAGTGGAAATGAGAGGCAACAGGGGAAGACATCGATCAGAAGCCATGTGAGCTGTGGTCAGCTGAGTGCTGTGTCCTCCTCTGTCTTCCAGAATGACATTTTAACAACCACTGACTGAACGGTAATGAACAGAAACAAAAACATGTACATGCTTTTAGAAGGGAGCCTCGTTGTATGACTGGTTTAGGTTTTAATTTGGACTTTTTAAGAAAAGATTTCCAAACGTAACACTTCAGAAAATACAGATAATTTATAACTACTTAACAGTGGCAGACACAATTCGGTTAATCTGCTAACATCTGAGCTAATTTTTCATTTAGCGCTTCTGCTAACTTTGAAAACATTAACTATTTGCTTCCTCTAAATTATTTTTCCAGATAAGTTCTACAGCGTTAAATACTATGTTGGTGTATGCTTTAGCTTTAGCATAGCTAATGTTTATGATTAGTGAGCTAAGGTTAACCAACTTGCTTTTTAGTTAGTATTTCCCACCACCTTTAACCTCTTAGTCTAATCTCATGCCTGTTCACAGTAGAAATATAACTAAAAATAAGAATATTTATCAATTTTTCCACATAACTATGAATCCTAACGCGCTCCAGATAACTGCATTTGTTTCTATAACTCCAGTATAGCTTTGAATGAGGATGAAAACAAATCTTGTTACCTGCTTGAAAACACAGAATCTTCAGCTGCTTTCCAGCAAATCTAAAAATAAAATGTTGGTAACTTAGCTCATCTGAGGAAGGTCATGCCTGTTGACATTTAAGCAGTTTTCTTTCTTTATTATTTATTTTTGCAGGAGCATGCAGATACGGACCGCTTGAAGCACCAAAATCCCTCTGTAACCTTTTCTTTCCTTCAAGGGAATTTTTGCAACGACAATATGTAGAGCTGCTGGATTCATATGGTTCAGTAGTTCATTAAAAAAAAGAACTGGGTCATGGGTGAAGCTCGGTTCTAGTAGTTCACAACCTCAGGGCAAGATTTGGCTTAGAGATACTAAAGGAAACAGAAATAAAGTTTGTCTTTTTGTGTGGAGTCAACCTTCACTAAGAGAAAGCAAATAAAAAGGCTAAAGAAAAACTCAAGGGTGTCCAAAGTACGGCCCGGGGGCCATTTGTGGCCCGCAGAAGAATTTTGGGCGGTCCTTGGTTAGTACTCAGGATTAGTCTAAATTTGAAGTTTTCCCTGATGGCAGGCTGTTAAAAACAAAAATACAATTAAAATCTTAAAATAGAAAATCTAAGGTGGAACTCTTTCAATTTAATGCAATTTATTAATAATAGATACTAAAAACATCCAGCGTCTTAGAAAAATATAAAACAAAACTGAACAAAACCCTGTTCTTGCTACTGACACAAAAATTGTACTCAAGAAAAAATGAAAAGTATCTGTCCAAGAAATTATTTTCTTGAGGAAATGTTGGTATTTTAAGAACCGAAATTACAATAATCCATATAAGTAACAAGAAAAAAATAACAAAATCAGGCAAAATATTATTTTTTTTCCAAATGGGTTTCTTTCAATAAAAACTTCAGAAACTTTAACAGAAACTGCAGGTGTGTGTTTGTGTCTGGTGAGTTTTTGGTTAAAACACGTTTGTCTTTCATTCAGTGGGTAGAAAATCCAGAGATTTTACTCAAGTAAGAGCAGAAATACTTCATAATAAAATCACTCAAAGTAAAAAGTACAATACTCCTCAATGTACATTTTTTCAATAAAATTACTCATGTAAATGTAATTAAGTAAATGTTACTATTTATTACTCAACTCTGAGGATATGGTTTGTTGTTTACAAAAATCCAACTGTTTTGCTTATTTCATATTAAAATATTCTGAGTTAAATTTTTATCTAGCAGGTAAAAATAAAAAAATAAAATAGTTTTTGCAATTACAATAATAAAAAAAAATACTAAAATCTTTGTTTCAAGTTGACATTTATGGCCCGTTGTTGCTTTAAATGTGAACTAAGCTGGTTTTAACATCAACGTTTTTCCTGTCCAGTTTTCTACTATCTGAGATCCTTCTGAGGCTTTAAACCTTTAAAGGAGTCGTGATGTTTTCGTGCTAAGATTGAAAACGTCCAGAGGGAAGCAGGTGCGTTTCGCCATCCGAGGTTCCCAGGTGGGTTCTGGACCCGAAGGTCGAGTGAAAATGGGAACCAACCAGACGGATGTTTTTATCCTCTGAGGAGCCACACACTGGAGATCCTGCTGCTTCAATCACCAAAACTACAACGCCGTTATACACCAAACCTATCAAAAATCACATATTTTACATACTGAGTTTTATCTAAGAGTATGTATTAGAACAGCACAAGCCCTACCGGTGTATTTATATCACATTTTATAGGGATTTTATGTAATGAACCAACACAACAGGTGAACAGGAAGGACAATGTGACAAAAATCAACATCTGAAAAGTGTGGAGTGTGGAGTTTCAACCATTTGCATCAACAAACGCAAAAATAACATAAAAACAAACGTCAAGGGACCCAGACTTTGATGTGAGACTTTTAATATTGCTGTAACATCACAGCGATTCGTTGTCCGACAGCAGGAATAACAGCAGAAAGACGGCCGGCCTGAACTGAAACCGGAGCGCAGATTAAAGAGCCCTTAGTGAGATAACCTCTTGATTTGGTTTGGATCTTTCATAGAATCGACCTCACAGAGTCTGAAATCGAACGAGGCCAAGACATCCGCAGTTAATGAATCTTTTCAATGTACCATAAAGGTTTCTGTCTCTGAGGCAAACGTACCTGAGGAACCCAGAGCCGGCCCAAGGCATACACGAGGTAAGCGGCTGGTTTGGGCCTAGACACAACCAAGTACGTCGGAGTGGTATAAAAACATTATATGAGAGTAAAGCCACAATACTACAAGAATACTCATAGTTTTATGAGAACAAACTTAAAATTGCGACTATATTCTGATATTATAACAACTTTATTCTCATGTTTTGACTATTCTCATAGTATCTTGACTCTCGTAATATTACTTTATCCTTGTAATTCTTTGTCTTCATTCTGATATTATGACTTTATTCTCATAATATTTTGACTTTGTTCATGTGATATTATGACTTAATTTGGATATTTTTATGACTTTATTCTTGTATTTGCTGGTTCTTTTGCACAGTAAATTGAACAGGCATATGTGTATACTATAACATGGTTTTAATTACAAATTTTTGATAATTGTTGAGTCAGTAAGTTATACATTTTATTAAATTAAGATGACTAGGATTAAAAAAGTGTTCTTCCTGATACTTTTCAAACAGAAAAGTAGTTAAACTAATTATTTTATTCTTGATTATGTATGCACATGTTTTGTCTCGTCTTACTGGTTACTTGCATTTTTGTTTTGAAAAACCAGTTTGAAATAAATAAATAAATAAAATGATGATGTGTCTGGTGTTGATATGTTGGTATGGGGGGGGCTCCAAATTCAAATCTGGTTAGGGCCCCAGAAATGTTTCGGTCGGCCCTGGAGGAACTGGCCACGTCTGCCAGACAGCAGCACATTGTTTGTAATTATCTGTAGGCTGAGTCACGCGTGACGAGGGGAAACCTGCCAGTCTGCCACATCAGCTGCAGCCCGCAGGAAATCACAAGCATCACGTTCAGCCACGCTTCGCTGCAGCCGTGAAGGCCACAAAGCTACGAGTCCGTGTGAGAAAAGCAGCCGCGACTCGGGATTATTTACGCCGGCGCTTCGTGCCTTTTCTGCCCCCCACACCCACCCGGAGCCGCGGGCGCCCTTTCCTTAGAGGAAATCTGTGATTAATGTGAGAGATCGCCAACTTCAGTCACGATTTGTCTTCCAGAAGCTTCATGAGTCTGAGAATCTGGCCATTACAAGTCATCACGACAACCGGACTGAACAGAAAGACGGCTCGCTGGAAGCCATTTTAGTCAGAGACAAACGGAGAAACTCCAGCTGGAACCGTTTCACACAAACTGAGTCACCTTTGGCTTTCTGAGTCTTTGTTGTTATTATGCACTAAAATTAAGAGAGGCTGTGAGAAATCAGTCAGTATCTGTGTAAATCTTCGTCAACATTCTGCTAATGTCGATACAAAACACTTCCGGTGTTTCTGCTATGAAATTAAATGAAGCTAAAATCAAATGATTAAGTTTGTTCTTGTGATAAGTTGTTAAAAATCATAGCAGGGATGTAAACAGCTACAGGAGAAGCATCCATATAATTCAGCCATCAGAGGAAATTGTAGTCTGTGATTTTACATAAGAGTTAAAGATTCAACACGTTCAAATGAGACCATTTTTACGACTGTGAGCCAGTCCGAAAACTAAACTAAACAAAAACAAACCATCATCCTCCTACTACTTCCTGTTGTTGTCTTTGTCGTTTTCTCCAGTAGTAACATCCGGTTGTTGATCATGTGACTGGTATGATTCGAATAAAGTGATTCCACTGCAGTTATACGGCTGGAAAACAGATTCATCATAATTAAAAAACTTTTATTAAAAAATGTGAGTTTATTTTCCCAAAATAGTAAATGAAACATATTTGGTAAAACGTCTTCTCAAGTCCTGAAAAACTGATCAAATTAACAATCATTTAGACGTACCAAAATATAAAGCTTTTGATGTTTTTAGGGACCAACATGACAAAAATTCATGTAAGTAAAAAATGACAAAATCAGGCAAAATAATTGTTTCTAACTTAGTTTCTTTCAACAAAAAAACTTCAGAAATGTTGACAAAAACCGTTTGTGTCTGGTGAATTTTTAGTTAAAACATGTTTGTTTTTCATTCAGTGGGTCGAAAATCCTGAAATTCTTCTCAACTAAGAGAAGAGATTCTTCATAATAAAATTATTAAAAAGTAAAAAGTACAATATACTCCAAAAAGTAATTTAAAAAAAGTTACTCAAGTAAATGTAGCTAGTTACTACTAGTTATTGATTAACTTGATTAACTAGTCATTGATTAATTCTGGTCTTCACTCCAATATTTGATGATTGCATTAGAGAAGTTTAGTGTTTGTTGCTTGATTGTCATTCTACACTTCCTAACTACATAATTAGTCAATTCAGACATTTAATTCATAATAAAAGCCCCTCTGGTTGCAGCTCTGCCTCTCTCTGTATTCCCATCTGCGCTGGTGTGTAAGTGAGCTGTGTGTTTTTCCAGCTGCGGCCCGGACGGCGGAGCGGAGCTGGTATCAGGCTGCTGAAACGTGGCATCAGCTGCCGCCGGCCGGCCGACCGAACCTCTCACAGCGAGCGCTGTTCACCAGAGCGCTCACTGAACGGAGATCGCTGACTGGCTGGAGGCCACAGAGGAGAACAGGCTGCAGACCAGACAGCACCGACTGCAGCTGCACTCACAAGTTTACATACTGACATGGTCAACGAAGACGATGGGATGAATTATAACCACTGAGAAAGGTAAACGTCTGCACCAGATGGATGGATGGATGGATGGATGGATGGACGGACGGATGGACGAGTGGATGGATGGACGGATGGATGGACGAGTAGATGGATGGACGAACGAGTGGATGGATGGATGGATGGATGGACGGACGGACGGACGGACGGACGGATGGATGGATGGACGAATATCTTTGTTCACTTGAAATAAAAACAAAATTAACTTACAAGAAACTTTTCAGTAAGTTATAGAAGTTTGTTTTGTCAATAATACCATAATATTAATAAATAATTATTAGTTCCACTGGCAGATTATTTCATTTATAAGACATTTTTCTAAATGTTTTAAATGAAATAATATTAAGACGTTACTGATTTAGAACCAGCTGATATATCTTACTGAAAAGTTACTTCTAAGTTACATTTGTCTTATTATATTTGCACTAAAACTAGACCAAAAACACTTGGTGAGATTTTGTGTTTTGCAGAGAGCAGGTCTCCAGAGCACATGAATGGAAAGTTGAGTGGAAGAAAAAAGTGTGGTTGACAAAATGTGGAAAATGAAGAGTATTGTGGATGAAACTGATCCAGGACTGATCGGTTTCAGCTGCTGCAGGAATAGTAATGCATCCATTCTGTTTTATTTATCCATTTAGTAAAGTTTCTCTTCAATGCTGAAGACTGAAGAGAAACACTGTCTTGTTATGTTATTTGCCTTGAAAAAATGATAATAAATCAGTTTGATGAAGGAAGTTTCTCCTGATCCAGCAGCTAAAAACAGAAACATGACGCAGGTCAGACCTTCAGCTCTGATGAGTCAACAGTGAAGTCAGGTAAGCGTTTAACCTCGAGTCCAACCTCACCTTCATCACACACCAGCCAATCAGAAGCACAAAAACTAAACCAGACGACCCTCTTCTGGCAAATGTTCAAAGGCAAAATAAAATCTTATTTATGTTGCAAAGCATAAGGTAGAATGACCCCCACTCTGTGGTCTCTGCAACGGCACTTTGAAGCCTCCCATTGTGTTAACCCGTCGCCTCGGAGACACATGAAAGGACGCCACAACTTTGAAGTCGCCACAAGCACCGACTCTCACCCGGACCACTTATGGCCCGGCGCACAAATCAGACCTACAGATAAATAAATAACAGCCAGTCGTCTTTGTTTCCTGGAAATGAAAGAGGGATTATTGTTCTCCTGTCGGAGCCGGACGTTTGAGAACCACTGTATGAGGTTTAAGCACAGTCAAAACAAGCAATAAGTCAATTAACCACATGATAAATGAAAACAGAATCAATCATTTCCATTTGCATGATTTATTATTTTTCTTCTAAAAACATCCCAAGCATTTAAAAAAAACACCCAGGTGTTTTTAGGTAATAAGTTCAAAGTGTTTCTGTGTCTGTAAAATGAGCCGTTTCAAACAGTTTCGGAATATAAAGTCACAAATCAGCAGGCACTGACCCTTCACCTAGTAACCCCAGAGAAACCCAGGCCGTTACCTAGCAACCCCAGTGGAATTCCACCTGTTACCTAGCAACCCCAGTGGAATTCCACCTGTTACCTAGCAACCCAAGCAGAGCTCCAGCAAATTTAGCAGAAAAAAAATTCCAGTTCCTAGTCATGAGTATTCAGGATCGATTCAAAGGGCTCAACAATCGATTTTAATGAGATTAAGTTGTGTATCTTTGGATATTTCATTAAATCGGCCACCGCATCCATCTTGAATAACTCTGATTTTTTTTGTTTTTTAAAGAAGAAGCCAGGCAGACAAGCTTAAGCTAACCTAATACCAGTCAGTTACAGAATTTTATGCACAAACCTATTCTTGTCAAGTATGGAACCGTTTTAAATAAATGTTCTCTTTGTTTACAGTCTTTCTCTTGTCAGTTACATAATTTAAACAGAATCTTTAGATCTTCTGATTAGGGGAATGAATTTCTGAAATAAAAGTTGTTTCTCAGTTGAATCGTGACCCCAAAAATTGGAATTGAATCACATCTCTAAGGTTTAGTCTGCTTTAATCCAACTCCAGTCCGTTTGCCTAGAAAGTCTGGTTCATTTGTGGAGATGTGAATGAGTAATCAAACTCTAAATAAGTGAACTCTGGTCCGTCTACAAATCTCAGTCTTGGTTCGGTTGAAGTGAACTCTGGTGTGGTTCAAATGCATATGTGAACGCCAAGTGGACTGGAAACCACTCCAAAATTAGGAAATGGACTACAACGCAAGGTATTCTGGGTAAAAACAACCAAATGCGAGAGTCTAATTCTAATGCTAACTGGAGAAATGGCTAATGGTCTTTTACCAAAGACAAAATAGAAATCCTCCAACCGCTAAAATCTGTACGACAATTTCTTTACATTTTGTGAAGAAGGAAATTGAGCTCAGTGTCTTCTGAGGTTTCCATGTCATTTCCTTCAGTGGTTCTTGATGCAGCGCCACCACAGGTGAGGAGGGGAACATTGAATTGTTTGACACAAATGGAAGTGTGAAAATTAACAGCAGCAGCTGAAAATTTAGCAAATTTAGCTATTTTAGTCGACAATCAAACCAAATCTACCAGACTATCAGGGGTAAAAACAGCCTCAATAACTACAAACCAAAACAAGATGCTTTCCATTTGAGATTGCTTGATTTACATTAGAAAGTAGCTGGTTAGAGGAGTAGCCCTCATATTATGACGGGTCGTGTCCTCATCACAGCTTAATGTTCTATTGATTAAGCCTGAAGCCTCACAGGCAGATTTATTCTCTTATTAGGGGCTCGTAATGCCTGATCAGGGCAGATTAAAGGTCTGCCACTGCCTCCAGCTACACTATCATTTAGACCCTTTCATTAGGACCTGATGGCTGTATCAACATAATTAGCCTAAGGATGGAGCGCTGGAAAAACACAGCTGCTGGAGTACCAACAGATTTAAAACTAAACTGGAATACTGTAAGAAGCATTATTGATTTCTGCTTTATAGGATCTCTGATAATCTCAATAAATTAGCTGGATTGTTTCTGTTGTTCTGTAGCAGAGCCACAGTTACTCCATCTTCTGTCCAATGCTATATTACACCAATTTATTAAGAAGAATTTCTTCTCAATAATTAATGCAATGATTGACAACATTCATCCAAGGCTCCACTGTTGGTAGATATTGATTAAACTCAACCTCATAAAATCTTTGTCATCCTTTTCCTTTTCTATACTTAAACACATTTAACTCTGCAATATTTGTGCAAAATGTTAGCCAGTTATAGGAATTATCTTCAAGATAAAGCAACAGATTTTACATTAAAAAATTTAATATTTTCTTTTCCAAACCCTTTTCCAAATAGCTAAATGCCACATTAGCTTAGCGGCTAATTAGCATTAGCAACAGAGCGCCTAATCCCATTTGTTGCTGAGAAATTACACATTAAAATTAGATGTTGGTGATATTTAGGGAGTGGGAGTGGTAAGTTGAGAAATTAATTGAGGAAAAGTAAAAGATTACCAAGTGGGAAAAAAACACTCAGATTACTGCTAACTAGCACAAAAGCTAACTTTTACTTTACAGCCTGATGTGTTATCTAATGGGACTGCATAGTTGTAAAATGGAAGGAAATGAATCAAAAATGTTTAAAAGTATTTTTATACATATATGTAGGCAAACATCTAGCCAAGTATATGTTGGGTTGTTTACCAAAACTGCTTCAATTTTTAAATTAAATTAAAACTTTTTTTTTAAAACTATTTTTAGGTTAATAGATTTTTTTATCTAGATTTTTGAAACTTGTTGATAAAAAAATAAAATAACATACAAATTAATCTTCCTGAAACTATTATTGTCATCCTTTATGCATATTTTACATAAAAACACCAAGGGAAAAAAACACAAAGCTAACATTTTCAACATTTTTAGCATATTTTAAAATATTGCTCAGTTCCTGATCATTTTTTACCTAAAATAAATAACGTGCCCCAGTGAAAGTGTGGCCCGATTTCAGTTTATAGATGTGATTAATCAATTAATGAAAAAATCGTCAATTAATTTAGTCAAATATTTGATTTTCATTAACTCAAGTATATAGACTCAAAAAAAAGTCAATTTGGTAAAAACAAAAATAACAGTCAGAGCAGTAAATAAACTGTACAACAGATATATACATCTTCTCAAATATTAGCTTCACCTGGTTCAGATTTACTAAAGGAATGCTATTTTATTGCATTTTAGGCAGCAAAATGTTTATTTTCTCATTTTAAAAGGAATTGAAATATTTGTTTACTTTCATCTTTTTATGTATTTCTAATTTTCTACAAAGAAGCTTAAGTGGTTAAATGAAAAATCTGTAAAATGTGGACAATTAATGGAATAACCATCATAGCAGTTGATTAATCATCAGCTGAAGCTCTATTTTTGATTCATCCAGGCTCGGAGGAGACACCTTGATTCCTCAGGACCACGTCAGGCAAAAATAAAATAAAAAGCAAATAGTGTGTCAAACGTATCCGCAAACAGAGACAGAAACCCGTTTTACATCAAGGCACATTATCTGCTCCGGTTGCCTGGAAACCAGAGGGAGATACACTCACATGCACAGAATAATGGGTAATTTGTCCCCAGCTGTGTCAGCAACGGGTGGTCAGAGCTGAAGAGCTGCTTCTGCAGTTTTACTTTACGGAGGAGAAAGAAAAATAAAAGAAAAAAGACTGAAATAAAAGCTGAGTTTTCATCTGCAGAGTTGTGCAAGAAATGTTCAACCTCCTCTAATATATTTAAAGATTGTTCTTTATTTGGACTTTTCCTGATTTTTTTTGTTTTTCTTGTACAAACCAGTGAAACCCAAATGGTCAGCTCCGATGCTGCTCAGCAGTCTGACACATAAAAACACTGACATGATTTCTGACGGTTACTGCACAGGAATGTTAAATCCGATTACCTCAGATCCAAAAAAACTCGCCTCTGCTTGCATGCTGAGTATAAAAAGAGGAAAATATGCCTAAAGAACTGCAAACCCCAGTTACAGTCATGCAACTTCAAAAGAAAACAACAATTTTAATACATTGACTGCTGGATAAAGTATTTGTTTACTGCCCTGCAGCTACACATTGAAATCAGGCGCTGGATAAATCTGGTAAAATATATTTTGTGTTCTTTTTATTTTTCCCTGACGAATCAACACAACGCGACTCATTTTACACAAATCTACAGAAACTCTTTATAAATGGTTTTATCTTATATTTTCTAAAGTTTTCTGCAGGTTTTCTTCCCGTTTTGCTCCATCCATCACAACAACTTCAGCCAGCTTTCCTGAAGTAAAGAATCCCACAGCCTGATGCTGCCACCGCCATGTTTCACCATGGAGACGGTGGGATGGTGTTAAAGACTAAAAAGCCTAATTTGGTCAAGGCAAAGTGTAAACAGGCCGTCTAATGCATTCTTCTTATAAGTGGGACTCTATTAAACTTTATTGAGTTAATTGCAGAGTCTCTAATGAATTATTTTAAATTAATCCCAACAAAATAAAACCACTTTGGTGCTAAATTATTGAATAAATAGAGATAAACAACAAAGATATTTATTGTTTCATTCATGAAACTTTCTTAGAAATGTGACATTAGCATTAGCTTTCTGCCACATGTTTAGCACTTAGATGCTATTTTAGGTTAGCATAGTAGCTTTCCTTATAGGCTAACTTCGTTTAGCACAACTTGAACACGATAGTAGTTTTTCCCAGCGTCCAATCAGGTCGTTTTTTGAAGCAGAAATTAACCCCCAGTGGGCTAAAAGAAGCTGCTTTATCGCTGTAGTTAGTGGAAGTCACCTGTGCGTCAGAGTTACGGTTGTACCAGAAACATGAATACAAAGTTCCGACTCAGGGCTATCATGTTTGAAGAAAAAAAAAAGAAAATATGATCAATTCCGTAAAAAATATTAAATTAAAATCTATGTAACTAATTCATCAAAATTAAATCCCAGTCCTAGTAAAAACACATTTACACGGTTTTAAGACATTTAAAGACCATTATGAGTAAAATTTTAAACCTGTCTTAAAGCAGAAATACACAAAAGAAAATAGCCAACATACATATTTTCCAATGAATTTAAGACATTTTAAGGCCTTAAATTTACAAGTACAGACCTCAGATTTCTTAAGGATGTGCAGACTCCCTGATGTAAATATATTATTTAATTATCTTTTCTATTAAGGTTTTCCTAATTAATCAAAATGAATAATTTTGATTTCATTTTATTGCCATGTTCCACAACGGCGAAAGTCACGACTGAAACTCTGATCAAGCAGAGAAAACACAACTTTTAGGAATAAAAGCATCTGCTACAACACTCTGAGCCATTTGAACAATATTTTTTTACAACTCATCTGAGGACATTTCTGAGGCAGATTATAGCTAAAGTACTAGAGATAGGAACAGTTTACCAGTGAATCACAGGGCAACACAAAAAATATCCACATATAGAGAAACCAGTCAGCTGTGCAAGATCAAATTCACAACCTTATTGCTGTGCAGAGGTGAACAACTGAAGCTTAGACAGCAAAGCCTGAAGAATTATCCAACCAACCATTTAAACAACAAAAAATAGATCCAGGAGCTCATTATGATCACATCCAAAGCAAATTTTGAACAAAAAATGTCTGTAAGTAGCCAAAAATCTTCACATCAAACTTTGGAAACCACATTATTGCAACATCAAACAATCAACAATCTGCTCCTTCACTCCTCAGCGACATGTTTAAATGTTTCTGATCTTCAAAACAAATGTAAATATCAGCAAAAGGCAGACCGAGTAAAAGCAGAAAGCTGATTTCAAACCAAACTGGCCTTTTGTGTGTTTTAGTTCGATTTCACCAGCCAGACTCACCGCTAGCAAAAAACTAGCTGCACCAACCCTTCAGTGCTAATCTTAAGCATTAGTTCTGCTAACGCTAAAGACACCTCACCCCTATTTGTTGCTCTCCTATTAATAAAAACAGGGGAAGCTAAGTACGCTAACATTTTCAAAGTTAGGAAAAGCAAAATGGAAAAATTAGCTATGTTCTTAGTAAAATTAGAGAAAGCTAAGAGTGCTAAATATTTTCAGTTAGGAAAAGCAGTAAGTAAAAAACTAGCTATGCTATTAGGGGAGAAGCAGAATTACGGAAGGCTAAGTCCACAAAATCATTGGAAGCTAAGTATGCTAAACGTTTTCTAAGATAGCAAAGGCGCTAAGTGATAAATTAGCTGTACTATTAGCGGCAGTGTGCCCACCACTGCTGAAACCTTCAGAACCAAATCACATAATCAGAACCTGACTGGAAACTTGAAGCAGGCTAAAATATCATGCTACGACTGCATATTTAAGAACGAATGAGAAACACATCCCTTGATATCAATCAGTGTGGAACAATAATATGAAGGATTTTCTCAAAATATAAACAAAAAATTAAGATTTTTGAATGGCCTAGTCAAAGTAGCTGTGGTATAACCCTAAAAAGGCTGATTTAAGGCCACATTTCCTCCACTAAAACCTCATTATGTTAACTTATCTTATGTTTTCCCTTTTAATTCATGAAATCATCATTTGAAACCGCTTTCTGCATTTACTCGGCGTATCTTTGCACTTCTTCCCATCGTAACGGTGATGTAATCCCGAAACCATCGAGGAATGGGTCACTTGTCGAGCAACATTCACGCTTGAAATCAGCCGCTGTAAAGGCATCGAGCCCAGAGAGGCGGACTCACCCTGTGAGGACGACCACGAAGTCCATTACATTCCAGCCGTTGCGGAGGTACGAGCCTTTGTGAAACGCGAAGCCCAGGGCGATGATCTTAATGGCCGCCTCGAAACAGAATATTCCAATAAAGTACGGCTCCGTGTCGTCCTGGAGGAAAACGGGGAGGAGGAGGTTGGAGAGCGTTCGGCGGAGCGTTAAGACAAGCAGATGTATTCAGACTCTTTCAACCTTTTCACATTTTGTCACTTTATAGCCACAAACTTCAATGGAGTGTCAAATTCATTTTCATTTTGGGCCAAACTGAGATTGTGGATGTTCTTAAAGGGCCAGTACTGCCAGGATGCTTTGATAAAACCCACCAACAAATTGGTCAAATACTAATAATTATCTCTGCATTCAATAAGTGCTTCTTAAAATGAAATAATATCCAGTTCTTCCAGTCTTTTGTTTTGTTTTTGTGATTTTTAAAAAAATAAAATCAGTGATTTAGAAATATTTGTAAGACATTTTTGATATTTGTGCTTATGTGTGACAGTAAATGTGACTTTTTGCTACTCGCCACATCGATCCCAGACTATGACTTGACTTCAAGTAAGTCTGAGGCAGTAGAAGTAAGAAATACCGCCACCTACAGGTGGGAGTGAGCATCACTTAAACCCAACATTTTTGACTGTCTTGCAGAAATTTTGTAATGAACTCACAATTATGCATCAGTGTGAAAAACTTTGGGGATCTCTTGATTTTACATGAATTGCTGTGAAATTTTATGAATTTTGGAAATTTTCTGAGTTTCAAAATTTGAACATTTTCACCTGTTGAAACTTTTTTTCCTATAAAATTTCTGAAATTAATCTCTAAATTTCGGGGTGGTGGATATTTTTGAGTTCAGAAATGTCCTTGTTTTTTCTAGAAACATTTTGAAATTAATCTCAAATTTCAGATTTTCTATGAATTTTTTTACTTTTCATACACAGAAATGTTCACGTTATCCCTAGAATTTTTTAAGCTTAATCTCAACATTTTTTACTTTTTTCAGAATTTTTTTTCTAGAAATTCTTTTTAGATTAATTTCAAGAGTTTTTCTAGCAAATTTTAGACTTTTAAAAGTCTAAAATTTGAAAATTTTAGAAAATTTCCTTTTTTTTCATAAATTTTCAAAGGTTAGTTTTAACATTTTTTCTACAAAATGATCAACTTTTTAAACTTAGAAAATTTCAGACTTTTTTTCTAGCAAATTATTTACTTTTGGAGCTCCAAAATCTCCAAAAATCTAAAATAAAATTCATTGGGAAATTGTATTTTCCCAATAAAATTTCGGACCTTAATTTCAGCATTTCATACTTTTTTCAAGAAAATGTTTGACTTTTGGACACCAGAAGTTTCCTTGTTATTTCATAGAAACTTTCTGAAATTAATTTCTGAAATTCTGAATTTTTTGGCGGAAATTTGCAAACTTTTTCCCCTATGTTTAAAAAAAAAACGAAAACAAATCTGAAGTGATTGATGAAATTTAACAAATGCAGGTCAAACTGGATTATTTTTGATATGTAAAAGAACTCATGTTTTAAACCTCACTAGTTGTGTATTAAAGATAAACTAACAGACTCTGAAAACAGCTGAGGAATCCTCCAAGGACCGACAGGCCAGCCATGAATCTGAAGCGCTTCACTCACCACCTCCACTTGCAGCTCTGTTGACAGAGCTCCAGCTATAATAGCTGATCCCTTGCTCTAATTAAAAGCCATCTTGTCATGTTACATCCTCGAGGTGGAGGAGGCAAAGAGAGGATACTTGTTTTTCCTCTTTGTGTAACCTCGCTAATCACTTTTTTCATGAGCTCAACACCGCTTTTTGCAGCCGTAATCTCCTCTGAGCCAAGTCAAAACGCAGCCTCCGTATCAGGCAACATGTTGCTCACTTTTGTAAAGCGTGAAGCGATGCAACCCCCTGAAGCTGCAACAATCCTCAACAACAGGAGGGAGGAAAGTGTTGGACCGTGCAGCTGGATGGATGACGCTGCGCGTCTTTCGCTCTGTGGCTTAAATTTACATTTAAGATGATGCAAAGAGCAGCAAGAGAAACTGGATCTGCAAAGATGTGACAGATGTAGAAGCTGAATAAAAGTAATGTGCTCATGTAACCAAATATAACTTACCTTTATCTTTCAGGTTACTTTTAGAGGAGCTACTCAAAAGCTAGCATGCTACTTTCACAGACGTTTAAGCTAAGAGACGCAGCTTGGGAAGCTGAAAATACTACTGGACACAATATTCACTGGCATTTACCAAAGTGATAACTGTTTGCTAAAAAGTTAGCTGCGCTAACCGTAAAGCACTAATCATAAACATTAGCTTAGCTAACTGTAGCCGTTACGCCAACTGTATTTCCCAGAAGCTAATGCTACCGCGCTAGCTCCAATTCATTTCCCGAAAGACTGCAACTTTCAAACACTAGCTTAATTTCGACAACATTGTTTATATTTATTACCTCAATTTCGTAATTTTGTTTATATCTTGTTCTCTACTGTCCTTGTTTTATTTTATTATTGTGTGTTTCTTGTTCGAAATAAAGTTATGGGGGAACGAGAGGAAATAGAACTGTCGCGTCTTCATCAACTTCAAAATAAGAGCATGAACATAAACTGCTAACGACAAGTCTTAAAAGTTGATTACCAAAACTTCAACACAGATGTCAAAGTTTTTTTCAACTGGAGGTTTACAAAACACCCAAGTAAATGAGTGTTTTAGATTTATCTGTAAACTGTAATTAGGGATTAAGGGAAAGCTAGGCGTTTTCCAGATTAGCAGCGGTAAATAAAAAATTAGCTATGCTGTTAGGAACTCTTCCTCTAATAGCCAATCCAGGAGCAGCATTCATTTCCATTGACCCTGATTGGCTGCATTTCCAAGACTGAAAATAAGGAGGATGGTGGATATTAGCATCTGTGGTCTTGGTAACACTGTTTCCACTCTATGTGTTCATCGATATTACAGTGTTTTGGGTTGTTTTAACTACTGAAATACTCACATAAGCTGTTTTTTTCTTTTTTTTCTTTTTTTTTTTAGAAAACTGCAAGACATTCAGTAAATAACAGGAAAATTTGAGTTTGGGTTTTCATTGTACTCACCAGGCGTTCTGACATCGGCGTCTTGTCGCTAGCAGGTAGATGTTGCTCCAGTGCCAAGACGATGCAGTTGGCGATAATCGTTGCCAGGATCATGTATTCAAACGGAGTGTGAGGGTTAAGGGTTACTCAGAGCATCTCACAGTACAAACTAGCATCATATCACAATGGTTACATTTGTTGAGGAAAAACAGAAAACAAGATAACTTTGGAAACAAAGTAAGGAAGCAAAAAAGCTGTTAGCATTATGCTAGAATAAGCTAAACATCAAACCAAAACTGTGTAGCTTTCTGTCCACGCAGTAGAACTATTACTATATTAAGCAGTGGCTCTTTTTATGAATTACCCTTCTTGTTAATGGTGTTGTTCACTTTCAATCACCAGCTTTTAAAGCAGCGACTTTTTCTGGCTTATCCTTCTTGAAAAGAGAGTTATTGAGTATCTGTTGGACTATTCTCCAGTTTTTTCTTCCACTAAATTTTTTTTACTCTTGATACAGCTCTTTCAAAAATCAACTTTTTAAGCAACGACCCCCATAACTGCAAAGAAAATATAATAAATAAATACTTGAAATATATCAATCTGACATATTTATATTTATTAAATTGATTTTATTTGCGTTTTTTAACTGGTTTAAACTTTTATTTTACAGCTGAAAGAGCAACATGAGGAGGTGTTTTTATATATATATATATTTTTTTTTTTACTGTACTGAAGAGCAGCGTGGGCGAGTTCAGCACCACGGAGAGCGACTCCAGCTAAAACAACAAGGCGGTGCTGAAGTCACGGACATGCAGCTTCTTGCCATCATGTCTTCAGATAAGCGCGGATCAGATAGACGCTGTTCGCAGCTTTTACTCGTCTCTGCGTAATCAGGAGGAATATCTGATTAGTGTGGAGGAAATCTCCCAGGTGACATTTTGAAAAAAGGAACCTATCAGGAAAACACAATGAAGTCTTTTCAGCGGCTCGGCAAAAACGTTGTTGTGTCAGTTAAACAGAGATAAGGCGCGACAGGTGCAGCCGCAGGAGGCGAACAAAAACACGAAGCTGGAGCGCAAACTCCAAGCTACGGTGGCCCAGTAGGGTCATTATACAGAGAGAAGACAAAAGAGGAATACATTTCTGAGAAAAAAAAATCTGAAATTCTGAGATGAAGCTCAGAAATTTTCTAGAAAAACGTGGAAATTTCAGGTTTTTTTCTAGAAAATTCTGAGACAAATCTCAGAATTTCAGCGTTGTTTTCTCAGAGATGTTTAACTTTCAGGGTTTTTTTCTTTTAATCATTTTACTCTTCAAACTTGGAAATTTCTGAGATTAATCTCAGAATTTCTGACTTTTTTTATCAAAGAAATTTGAGTTCTCAAACTTGGATATTTACGAGTATTTTTTTTTTATAGAGAAAATGATTGAACTTAATCTGAGAATGTTTTTAGCTTTTTTCTCAGAATTTTTGAGTTTCCAAACTCAGAAATTTCTCTTTTTCTAAAAAATTTCTGAGATTAATCTCAGAATTTCTGAGTTTTTTGCTCCTTTTTTTCTATCTGCCTTGACCCAAACCTGTCTTGGTAAAACTCACATAAATAAGTAAGCAGAGAGTGCAGGCTGGATGTGAAGGATATGGCCACTCTGTTATTCGCTTTGCATACTTCCTGATGAGGTTGTCCTCACGGAAGATGAACAGGGAGCGGTTGACCGTGAGGCAGTTCTGTTTGACGGGGTTCGGGTTGTAAATGGCCATGGTTCGGGCTCTCTGGGCCATGGACTGCTTGTACATCCTCTGCCCGCCACCGCCGCCGCCGCCCCGGGCGCCCCCTCTCCCGGCGCCCGGGGCGCCTCTCCCTCCGCCGCCCGCGCTCCCTCCATAGCGGGTGGGTAGATCGTCTGCGAAGCGAGCCATTCTGGAAACGCACAAGAGGGGAAATCCGAGCTGGTGTCAGTGGGAGTGAAGGGGAGACGCTTCATCCAAAAACCGGAGACAGAAACGGGAAAAATGGGCGGCTTCACTGCGAACCACCTGATCCCGATCCTTTCCATTTACTCATCCTCTGGGAAACCTGCGGGGGGGAAAAAAATCCAACTTTCATTGAGGCTGTGGAGGAAAACCCGCTGAGCCCGCCTCAGCCCAGAATCCAGGCAGCATCGCCTCCGGAACACCAGTTGAAGCGTCCAGCATCGGCGCCAAACGGGAAACTCCGTCCTGCTCCCAGAAAGGTGAGGAGGAAACGGGAAAAGGAATAAAAATCCCAGCAGCGGCAGCAGCAGCGGAGGTCCGGCGGTTCCTGCTTGATTCGCTCTGGATGGAAACGCGACTCCTCCGAGGAGCGTCAGGACGCGCGCATGTGGCCAAGCGGGAGCGCGCACACGCTGAAACATAATGAAGTTTGGAGGAAAACAAACACGATGGAGGATTAGAGTTAAACTAAGGAAGTAAAAATTAATAAAAATACGGGAAGAAATTCAGAAAATTGAGAGGATAATATCTGAACAAAATAAAGAGAAAATAAAACGACTGGAGTGTCGAAATACTGACTTTATTCTCGAATTATTTCAACTTTATTCTAGAATAATTTCGACTTTATTCTCGTGATGGATGAAAAATAATCAGGAAAGAATTTTGATGTTTAAACAAAGAAAATATCCCATCATTAGTTTTAAACCTTAAACTTTTATTCTTCATAAAAAAATCTACAAAACCAAAACCTTTTCACTTTTAGTTTTAATCACTTCACTGCTTTAATTCAGTCAAAGTAGCTTTGAATAAACAAAAAAATCTTACAATTCGGTTCAAAATAAATTGCAATGATTTTATCATTTAATATGAAGTGATTTTAATTAATGCTAAAAGAAACAAAATTGTTTATTTTTTTCCTATTACAATAATGAAGATGTGTGATGAATTTGTTCTACTCACAGTACAAACCTAAAAAAGCAAAGTAAACACCAGAAATACGAAGTGATTCCTCCTTAGCTGGAGATAAATAATATATTCCACCACTTTTCTATGAATAAATAACGAATATCTGGAGTTCTGCTGATGATTAGGGTGACATCTGGTGGTTAGTTTGCAGTACTGCAACGCAAAAGCTGCATCAATCTCTTGGACAAGCTCGTTTTACTAGGGCTGAAACGATTAATCGGATTAGTCATGATTAATCAATTATTTAAATAATTGTCAACTAATTTTATAATTGATTAGTCGTTAACTAGATCATACAGACTCCAAAAATAAGGCCATTTGGGATAAAAACAACAACAACAACATATTCAGAGCAGTAATTAAGCCAAAACTATACAAAAAATATAAACATTTTGCATTTAAGATATTTTTAAAAATCACCTTTGAATGTAAATATGCTTTAGCCAAAACTCCTGACGTTGTGTCGTCTTATCTTCACTTGGTTCAAAGTTCATAATAGGAATGCTGTCAGATTTCTATTCAGGAAATAAAATGTTTTTCTTACTTAGAAAGGGAATTTAATAATTAATTTATTTGCATCTTTTAATGCATTTTTAATATTGTATGAAAAAAGTGATATGTAGTTTTATGAAAAGTCTGTAGAATGTACCTTTTCCCCCTCAACTGATTAATCGATTAATCGTTAGAATAATTGTTAGAATAATTGTTAGAATAATCAATGAATCTGTCTCTAAATGTTCCGGTTGGTAAGGAAAGCTTTAATAATCCCACTTCATATTATTTTAAAGGTTTTGGATGTGATTGTCACACCTTTGTGTGAGCGGGGAGTTGTTCAGGGTGTCGTGCCTCCACACCGCCCGGCGGACACCGTCCCCTGCTGCCCCGCCGCTCACTCCATCCAAGGTTAAAGTTGTGTCGCATTCCCGGACGGGTTCTTCATGGACGGCTCTCCATGACACCTCTAGAGGCTCCGCAGTGAAAGTGTCTGGCTCCTCAGCGGGGGTCGGGTTCACTGCGACCCGTTTGGGAGTCCTCCTGTCAGGGGACTGGACCCAGCTGTCCTCGTACTCCGCCCCCAGCGTCAGCATCCGCCACGACCCGAACGTGGCTGCGCGGACCGCTGCGGGAAGAAATTTAACATTTTAAGAAGACATTTTTATGGCAAGCCATTAGTGTCAAAAAATTATGAAGCGCTGCAACTCACAATTATTTTAATAATGGATAAATCCATCAATTATTCTGTCGATTAATCGATTAATCGGATAAAAATGGCACAGATTCTACAGATTTTCATTTAACCACATAAATGAAGCTATAAAATCACATATAGTCACTTTTATGCAATATTATAAATACATTAAAATACGAAAACAATTAATTCAACTGTATTTCAAAGTAAGATGAACATTTTATTGCTTATAATTCTGTCAATTAATCAATTAATTTAAAAATAATTATCACATTCTACAATTTTTTTTCATTTAACCACTTAAAACTTTTTTATACAATATTATAAACACATTAAAAGATGCAAATAAACAAATAATTGAATTAATTTTACAAGGTATCTTTTTTTATATCTTAAATGCAAAGTATTCATATTTTTTAAACAGTTATGGCTTAATTACTGCTCTGAATATCTTGTTTTTTTTCCATCAAACTGCCTTTTTTGAGTCTGTATAATAATTAATCGATTGCTAAATTAGTTAACAATTATTTCAACAATTGATTTTCAAGGTAAGTTTCCAAACTTTGGACATAAAATCAACACAAATGTACAAAGAACACAGTTTCAATTTATTGTTGTAAGATATAATTTATTAATATTATTAATAACGGTTTTTTTTTTCAACTACCTTATTCCTTTTGAAGGAATAAAGTAACTAAACTGTAACAAAATGTTATGTTTTGAAACGTCTTTCTTACAAAATCTCCCAATCTCAATAACTTTGATGTATAAAATAAAAACCATATTTCAATACAATAGATCAATAAGTCATTAGGAATAATAAATATTCCAAAATAAAAATAATAAAACGTTTTTTGATATTTTCTTAGAGTGGAACCGGGCAAATAGAAATAATTTTGGTAATTCTGACCAAAACACAGAGAGAAAAATTAAGTTTGATTAAACTTCAGAGTGAGAATTTTCTTTTTGTCTGTTTATCTCCTTATTTCTAAATAATGTTTTCCAAATTTAGTTTTTAATCAGATGTTAGATTGAACTTTATTACAAAACCTTGCAGTTTGAATATTGAGAATTTTCAAGAACTTCCCAAACCTTGAAAGCACAAACAGAAAGTCCAGGACTTTAAAGGATTTCCAGCACTTGAATAAAGTCATTGATGTTGATTTTTGCTGTAATAAAGTGACATATTTAAGAGTTTTCCCCAAATTAACAACTTAAAGAAGAAAAATCAAGATGGCAGAGCTTTTGTTTCTGTGTTGCCATTTCTACAAAATAAGAAAATTTCCTTCTGAGTTGGTAAATTTTTGGCAGGAATCTGCCGCGGACGTACCGTAAACCAGCGTGGATCGCCGCTCGGCCCATCTGGACGTGTGGGGAACCGACCTCCGCATCTCTGCGGCCCAGCGGGGAGTCTCAGGTGGTTTATGCGGGTTTTCTTAATGCAAAGCGCAGAAACTTTCCGTTTTTCCCCGCCCCGGAATGCGGAAAGCCGGCTTCCTGTCGAGGCGCTGATTATCGGACTCGCCATCTTTTCTGCTTTGGGAAACTTTCCTCTGGTTCGGGTCGTGTTCGGTCCGGAAGGGAGCAATCAGCGCGTCGTTTAAACTGAAAAGCCCCGCAGATTGCCGCTTCCTGCAGCTTCCTCCTCCTGGCTGTCCCAGACAACAGATATTTTATCAAACTGGAACTTAAATGGATGAAAAAACAACAAACGTTTATATATTCTGCTCTGCAGTTAAATGGTTCGCTCGGATGGGGGCGCTGCGGAGAGAGGGCGCCACAATAAAGGAGACCACAATAATTATTTCTTGTTCTAATTTTCTGTTTTAACAGCTGGTCGTAACTTTTCATGCCTGTCACTGATTCTCAATTTATGAGGAGGGTGAAGCTGCTCTCCTCAGCATGATGCTGCCACCACCATGTTTCACCATGACAATGTAGTTTTCTAAGGTTTTAATTTTCATCAACGCAAAACTGCAGCCAGGAATTTTTTTGTTGATTTTTTAAAAAGTTTTTCCATAAAGACAAAATAATTTGAGTTCATGATAATCAACAGATTATTCCACCTGAGCTGGAAACTCTGCAGCTCCTCCAGAGATACAGCAGGTCAGCTGAGCGAGGAGGAGGGAGGTAAGGAAAGAGAGGAAAACATACAGTCTAAAAGGAAAATAGTTGAACCAATTTAATTTAATTGCTTCTATTCGCAACAAGCAATTCAATTAAATTTATCCAACTTAATTTATTAAGTTTAACCAATTCAATATATTATAATCATCCAACTCAATTTGTTAATTTTTTTTTTTTTTTACAAATTTATTAAGTATGTTTAAGATAACAGTTTTAAGTCAGTCTTACTCAAATCATTTAGTTTACTTCAAAAAATGGTAAATTATGTTGGAAGAATTTAGTGAATTGAGTTGGATGATCATAAACTGAGTCGGTCAGAGATAGGAAACGAAACTGGCATTGAACTGAATTGTTTTAAGTCAAAGTGAAAAGTTCCTTTAGGTTAAAGATTTGTAAGTTTTGAGTTAAATGAACACAAAAAAGAAAGTTGTCATAGCAAAAGCAAAAGAATTAAGTGAAATTAATGTAAATAAGTCCATAAGATGAACTGCAGCCCAAAAACACGTTTTAGAGTGAATATGGGAGGACAGAAAAGAACAGCTTACAAAAAAGGAAAGAAAAGGAAACAAACAAGGAAGGAAGACAAGAAAATAGAAAGAAATAAAAGAATGAAGGAAAGAATGATTGATGGAAATAAAGAAAGAAGGAAGAAAAAAGTAAGGAATGAAGGAATGAAACAAGAGAAGGAACAAGAAAAAGGAAAAGAGAAAGAAGAAAAATAAGAAGCAAAAGGGGAAAGGAAACTAGAAAGGAAGGAGGAAAAAGAAATAACAGAAGAAAAGAAAGAAGGAACAACTGAGAAATAAAAAGAAGAAAAATTAAGGAGACAAGAGAAGGAATTAAAGAAATGAAGAAAAACAAGAAGGAAAGAAACAAGGAAGAAAGGATTAAATGAAAGAAAAGAAGGAAGACAAAAATGATGGAAAGAAGAAAGAAAGAAAAAACAGAAGGGACAAAAGGAAAAAGGAAACAAGGAAGGAAAGGAATAAGGAATAAAAACAAAATAAGGAATGTAGAAAACAAGGAATAGAAGGAAGGAAAGAGGGAGAAACTGAAAGAAACCTATTAAAAAAGGAAGAGAAGAAGTGATGATGGAAAGAACAAAGAAAAACAAGAAAAAGAAATAAGGAAGGAAGAAAGGAAATGAGGAAGGAAGGCAAAAATGATGGAAAGAAAGAAGGAAATATGTTTACATCGGTGGAGAAGGAGGGATGAGAAAAAGCAATAAAAGACGAGAAAGAAGGACCTGGCAGATCCTGGAATACGATTCCAAACTTTTCCAGGCTGCATGGAATCATCCTCGACTTCCTGCAAACTAAAGCTTCAAAATAAAAGTCCATAAATCGTTTTAACCAACATGGAGACTATTTTTGTTGTTTTGTTTCCATGGAGTGAAGAATCAATCAATCATTGATAATAAATTTATTGAAAAAGATACAACCAATCAGACGGATGGTTCACAGTCCAGAAATATGTAACAAGTTAATGGAAGTGCAATTTATCCGACATTTTCCCAATTTATTCAACTTTGCACAAAAGACTTCTGTGAAGAAAAAAATAAAAATAAAAAAATCATGACCGGAAATTAAAATCTGACTATGATTAGAAAACGGGATAAAATTAAACGTTAAAAAAAAGTAAAAACATTCTCTTATTTTACAAACTATGTTCACTTGGATAATAAAAATGAGAACGAACATAAAAACCTGTCAGCACCAGTTTCCTGTGGGTTCTGCTCTGTCTTCTTTTAAAATGACTAAATATATTCCTCAGCCGCTCCGGAAAATATTAGTTTAAAAATAAAAAAAAGTAAAATTTATGTTTGGAAACTAATCTGAGCTCATGGAGAAGCTTCGAGTTTTCAGCTTTTCAACGAGGCGAGAACGAAGAAACGGGAATCAATAATCGTCTGAGTGTCGCTGGAATGATTCGACACGGTGGAGAACGAAGGCGACAAGAAAAAAAAACTACAGAAGAAAGTCAGAGTTTTATCAGAATAAAGTCAAAACGTTGAGAGAATGAAATCAGGCATACGATAAAATTACGAATAAAGTCGTAATATTACAAGAATAAAGTCAGATTTGTTCTTGGGAATAAAGTCATGAGATTAAAATCATAATTTTACAGGATTAAAGTTGTAGGTTTACAAGAAAAATGTAAAACTATGAAAAAAAGTCAAAATAATACAAGAATAAAATGTGGTATTACAAGAGTAAAGTCAAAATATTTAAACTTTATTCTTGTAAAACTAAGTTTTTTCCTTGTATTGTTTTTACTTTATTCTTGTAATATTATGATCTAATTCTTTTAAGACTTTTTGTAATTTTATACATTTATTTATTTTCTTTTTGTGGCCTTAATACTCCGTCGTAGTTCATGGTTGTCACACCTTAAAAAAAAGGAAAAAACAGAAATAGTTCCCAGATTTCTCAGTCACAATAATTCAGAATATTAAAACAAAAAAACAAACAAAAGTACAGTTTTTCCTTCCAGCAAACGTTCTGCTGCAGGACAGAGTGTTTTGTTGTCCCTCTTCGTTTCCACATGACACATGATGAAGTCGAGAATCGGGTCCAGGGTTCGGTTTGTGCATCTGGAGCTCAAAGTTTTTCAGTTTGTAGAAGAACAGTCCCTGGCAACGGCGGAGATACAGTACGATTCGCTCAGAGGCCCGGCGCGGCCTCTAGGAGGCGCCGCTGGAAGAGCTGGTGTCGGGCAGCGCGCTGGGCTGCTGCTGGTCCTCGGGCGTCGTCGCCATGGCGACCGACGAGTACTTGCACTTGGAGGAGCCGCATTCGCAGCTGAACAGCTTGGCCTTGACTTCCCAGAAGTGGTCGCCGTAGTTAAACCTGGAAAACAGCAGAAGAAGAAAACAGATCAGGAGAAACGGAGCAGAGCGGGACCCGCCAGGCGGCAGGAAGCAGGACGACAAGATGGCGGACGACAGGGGAGCGAACACAGGAAGGACGCAAACTCCAAAATAACATGTAAACGAATGCAACCGTGACAAAAAAAGAGAAGAAGCTAAAAACTAACAAAAAATACTGCAGACAAAACAGTGCAAACAAAAAAATGCTGCAACTGTAAAAAAAAAAGAAATGCTGCAAACAGACAAAAATCTGCAAACAAAAAATGTCACAGCAGCTGAAAAAAAATTCAGCAGAAAATAAATAAAATAAATGCATGCCAAGAGTATTTAAAACTGATTTATTTGCTTGAATTTATCCGAAATGTTACAGCAGCAGAAAATAATGATGCAATTACTGATAAAACAACACGAACAAGAAATGCTGCAGAAAATAAGTAAATAAAATAGATATTTGCCAGGTGTATTTAAAATGTATTTATGAGGCGCCTTAATTTATCCCACGACAGACAAAATGCTGCGACTGCAGACAAAAATCTGCCAAAAAATGCAGCAGCTTCACAATAAAACGCTCCAAAATTTATTCATCTTGAATTAGCATTGCTTAAAAATTTATTCAAAATTAACCAATTAGTTGGTTAATTTTGCAAAATAAAATATTGCAAACAAAATTGTGACTTTGGAAAAAAAATGCTGCAGAATTAATTTATTTTTAAAGAATTATTGTTTAACTTTTTAATTTATTTTTATTTTATTGTGTTTTAATTATTTAATTCATTTATTTTTAATTATTGCTGAACTTTTAAAAATCTGTTTACTTTTATTTTATTTATTTAATTCATGATTTTCAAATTATTAATTCATTTTTTACTTATTAATTTTCCTCCATTTTTGCATTTATTCATTTTAATTATGTCACTTTTAATTTTCTGGCCGTTTCAACAGAAATGACCCTGGTTTGTGTCTTGAAGCTCCACTAAAGCGACTCGGCTGCTTCGTCATCAGAACCGACGGTTTTATGGATTAAAAGTTAAATTCTGACAGGAAGTAGTTTTATTCTCCAGGCAGCAGATTTACCCGAGCTCTTCCCCGGCCTTGACGTTCTCGCTGGCGAAGAAGGCGATGTGTGGGAACCGCAGGTCCTGGTGTGTGGTGAAAACCCGACAGGCGAACAGGTTGGGCTCACACATGTGGTTCAGGAAGCGGCTGATGTTGCCATAGAAACGGGCATCGATGCAGTACTGATCTTCAGGCTGGAAATAAAAACACAGAAAGGCTTTGAAGGAGGAGAAACACACAGCGGCTTTCAGAGGCACGTTTCACTCAGGTTTAATGGAATTTAACTGGATTTAATGTGATAAATGGAGAATAATCATGAATTTAAAATGGATTTTCTTGTTAGATTCACCTTATCATCCAGGCTGAACAGGTAAGCATCGTTCTGTCTCGTATCGGCTTCACCTTCAGAGATGATCTCACCAACGTACCTGTTGGAAATCAGAGGAAGAAACGTTCTGCAGTTAAATAAAGAAAAATAACATCATCAAATATTATTATTATTATTATTTAGGAAGGAAGGAAACAAAAACTAAAGAAGTTCAGGGTCGTTATTTAACCACATTAACTCATTGTGTTTTATCTTCAACAAAATCGCTCATAATCCATATATTTGAAATACTGATTAAATGATTAATCGATTATTAAAATAATTGTCAACTAATTTACTAATATATTAATTGTTACTTGGAGTATAAAAACTAAAAATATATATTCAAAACAGTAGTTAAGCCAAAACTGTACAAAAATATACATAATTTGCATTTAGGATAAAAACACATTTGTTTGTAAATATTTTTTAGCCAAAACTCGTTGAGTTGTATCGTTTTAGCTTCACCTGGTCCACATCCAGAAAGTTTTGCATTTTAGGCAACAAAAAGGTTTATTTTATTAAACAAAAAGGAGTTGAATTATTTATTTACATACAGTTTTAATGCATTTCTAATGTTGTATAAAAAGGCTTAAGAGGTTAAATGAAAAATATGTAGAATAGGTAATTTTTTAAACGATTAATCAATTAATTGTCAAAATTATTGATTTACTAATCGTTTCAGCCCTACATCAAAAGCAATGTTACCAAATACTGAGGACATGTGTGCTAACTTCTGATCCTGAAGACATTTATGGATAAATTAATACGTCATTTAGCAATAGAAGTAATTTTTACAATTATAACACATAAAACAAGATAAATTACTGACTTTGATATTCATGAGGCTGGAAAAAATCCCAAAATCAGGTAGTAAAGTGCAGCTTTAATGAAATGAATTATTAGTTTATTTGTGTCCTTTATGCTTTTCTAATTTTGCCCAAAAATGCTTCAATAGTTAAATGAAAAATCTGCAGAATGTCGTTTCTTTTACCCGATTGATCAATTAATCGTCACCATAACTGCTCAATTAGTCAAGTACTAGACTAATAGTCAGCTCTAATTTGGAAAGTGAAGCTGGTGTTTTTAAGACTCAAGAAGCTCCCAGTGTTCCCAGTTTCTTTAAATTATTAATTCATGGTGAAACAAAATCACACAGTTGGGATCTGATTCCAGTGAGATGTAACTTCATCTCCACCTAGTGGCCTGCTTGTGTCAGTGCAGCTGTAAGTTTTTACCACATCCAACATTTTTATGTTGCATCAAACTCACTCGCACACAAAGCTCCCCTGTGGAATATCCTGCAGAGTTCGGACTCCCCAGCCTTTATTACCGGTTCTGAAAACCTGGAGTCTGACCCTACAGAGTTAAAAACATTTAATCACAACAGTTCCTCTCTTCCTGAAAATCAAAACAACTTTACGAGGATTTTATCCGAGCACGTTGGGACTCTGGCGTTACCTGAGCCCATTTTGTACGACGCGGTTCTTGCAGGTCCTCCAGCAGGAACACGCGTGGTTGCACTCAAAGATCAGCGGCGGCTCCTCACGGCAAAACTCAGGCAGCAGGCAGCCGCTCTGCTCACCCAGAGACACAGGAGAGGAAGAAATGAAGCTGGTGATGTGCATCACTGTAAAAAAAACTTTGAAAACTCAACTAATTTAACGTTTTTCTGCCAAGCAACCTGTTTGTGTCTGCTAAGATGGTCTAAATCAGAAGTTTTTCAGGTTTTCTGAAGATTACTAAGGGCATCAATGAGAGGAATTAACACATATAGGCTATTAGCATTAGCACTGGCTAGGCTAGACTAGGGTTATCATTGGCTAGGCTAGCATTAGCCCTGAATAGGTTAACAACAAGCAAGTCTAGGCTTGTGGCCCACTGGATTGATTACTGCATCTTCTGCCCATTAGCATAGTTAGGCTGGTGTTAGCATTGACTAGCCAACATCAGCCTTGGGTAGGCTAACAGTTAGCATGCCGAGTCAGGTCATGCACTGGATTGCCACTGCATCTTCTGTCCATCAGCACAAATACATGGGCATTAGCATTACATTGTTAGCATTAGCCTTGGATAGGGATGAATCCTCACTGGATAAAGCTAACAGCTAGCATGTCTAGCCGTGTCACCCACTGGATCGTCTACTTTCTGTGCTCTGCTGTCCGTTTGTTAGCACAGATACTCTGAGGTTAGCATTCAATAGGCTAACTCTAGTCTTCATCAAGAAAGCAAACTGTGCTTTTATAAAGACACCACATCTGTCAGTGACATACTGAGACACAAAGTCCCTAAACACTCGGCTGAGTGAAGAACTTTACTGGTCTGGTCCAGAAGAACCTCTGGGATGAACCAGTCCAGAGACGGCAAGCAGCCAAAGTCCAAACAGAAAGTTTAAAACGCCTGGCTGTCCCGATCAGAACCACTTTAAGGGATTCTTGCTGCTTGAAGGAAACCTGACAGAAACGAGAGTTTTTCCAGAACATGCTTGTCCTCACCTTGTCGTACCAGCGGCGCAGACTCAGCTGTCCACACATGCAAATACTAGTAGAACAGTCTTCTTTACAAACACAGTACTGCGAGGAGAAACAGACACAAACATCAGTTAGTAACTCTGCTGAACTCTTTATTTACTCTGAAACACCAGAAGACCGTAAACCACCTGCAGGTGTGTGATGTTCCGGTCGATGTTCATGGGGGACGTGACGCAGTTTTCTGTGATGTATTTGTAGTCGTCTGGGATCGGCTCGCTGTCCACAGAGTTCACACAGGGAATGGAAACTTGCTCCTGGCCTAAAGATATGTCACTGCGGACACAAACACACCATGTTTCCTCTCTGAAAGCTGATTTTTCTGTCTTACTGGTGAGCGAACAGCATCATAACCCAACCTGTGAAGCAGTTTCTCTTCGGTCCGCCTGAGCCGGCCGTTTTTGGCGTCCCTCTCCCTCTTGTGGGCATGCAAGGCGCCCCAGGCCTTGGAGTTGTGGCTGCAGCAGTCCGGAGGAGTCTCTCCCTCGCGGTTCTTCAGAAACACATTAGCTCCTCGAGACAAGAACAGTCTGAGGAGACAAACACCGATTTCACACAACCGCCCTGCTCTGCAGCTGCTTTTAAAACTACAGAGATGGATTTTTGCTTTCGGTTTGAAACGATTAATTGGATTAATCATGATTAATCATCAGTAAACATAATTGGTTTTGGTTTTAAACAAAAAGGAACTCCACATGTTATCTTCGTTTTGAGACAGTTGAGTTTCTGTGGAATATGAAAAATGATTTGCAGCTAAAAACATGAAAGTCAGCAGGGCTGCAACGATTAATCATGATTAATCAATTATTGAAATAATGCTTTACTAATTTAGTAATTAATTAATCAGTAACTGGAGTAAACAGACTCAAAAAAGGTAGTTTGGTGAAAAAAAAAACATATTCACAACAGTAATTAAGTCAAACCTTAAATATATTTACAAAAAATAAATATATTTTGCAATTAAAATAAAAACAGCTTTTCCTGAAAATATGTTTTAGCCAAATCTCCTCAAGTGACATCCCTCATTGATTTATTAACTATTAGAACTGCTTTTCCTAAAATTTCCACAACCTTGTGATTCAAACCCTGTCCAGAGGAGAAATCAGTGATTTGAGATTAGAGTTTAAACGATTAATCGATGATTAATCGATGATTGAAATAATCGTCAACTAATTCAATAATCAATTAATCATTAATGTGAGTGTACAGACTCGAAAAAAGTCCATTTGGCGGAAAAAAAACACATTCAGAGCAATATTTCAGCCAAAAATATACAAAAATATATACATTCTCCATTTAAGATAAAGAAAAACCTTTGTTTGTAAAAACGTTTCTGATAAAACGCCCAGTTTTGGGAAAACCCAACTTCACCCAGTTCAAATCCACTAAATCGTTATCTGCAGCATTATTTTGTGTCGTCGCTTACTTGACGCAGTCCAGGCGGTTTTCCCGCGCGGCGATGTGCAGAGGAGAGTCTCCGTGGACGTTGACGGCTTGGAGGTCACACTGGGCGTTCAGGAGAACCTCGGAGATTTCCACACTGCCGGAAAACGCCGCCCAGTGAAGGCAGATGTTTTTCTCCTGGAAAAAAGAGCAAAGAAAATGTTTGTGTAGTTTCCGTGTGAACACAAAGTAAAACCAGAACCGGCCCGGACCGACCTTATCCCTGATGCTGATGTCGGCGCCTTTGGACAGAAGCAGCTTCACCTGGTCCACATGTTTGTACTCTGTGGCCCAGATCATGGCTGTCCAACCGCCGTCATCCTGCAGGAACAGGAAGTAACCCCAGATTAGATCCGTTTCTGGAAGGAAAGCCTGATTTCTTCATCTCTAGCCATCAGTCAGAGAATTAATCCTTCATGCAGTGAAAATACTCGATTAGGAACTTTGAAATTTCCAACAAAAAATGGTTCAGTTGAAGGAAGAGAGCTGGAAGATTTTACTAAAATCTGCAAACAAAAACGTGTTTTAATATTCCTGCTAATCCAGAATCCAGTTTTCAAGATTATTTGTTTCTCTGATTATTTTTAAAGCAATTAGAAACATCAGTATGGATTTATGGATTGAGTTTCTGCAGCCGAGCGGCTATAAAAGAGGAAACCTGGAAAACAACAGACTGGAAGGAAAGAAGGGAGAAGGATTAAAAACGATCTGAATACTAGAAAGACAAAGATAAACGACTGAAAGGGCTGGATGGACGACAGAAAGATAATAGGAAAAAAATTGATGGGTGAATGGATGAACGAACAGATGGATGGACAAAAAGATGGTTAGAAAAGCCAATGAATGGATGAACGAA
>NW_006800329.1:141567-153050 GCF_000485575.1 Poecilia formosa
ATAGTGACCTGTCTCTTTAAATAGAGACCTGTCTCTTTAAATAGGTGGCCCTCCCTCCATGTTCTCCATGCTGGTCTGCAGACTGGAGCTGCTCTCACCTGACAGTTGACGTCCACCAGCCCGGTGGTCAGAAGGTGCTCCACCACGCTGTAATGACCAGACTTGGCCGCTAGGTGGAGACATGTGAACCCTTCAACATCCTGTGAGGAGCAGAAACCCGGTTCAGACCCAAACGTTTCCCTGAATGCTGGATGTTCTGGTGGCGGACCCACCTTGTGCATGGCGCTGGCTCCGGCCCGCAGCAGGTACAGCACCACCTCCATGTGGTTGTTCTCACACGCCTCCATCAGCGGCGTCCGCTGGTCTTCGTCGCACATGTCCAGGTTCGCTCCGGCCTGAAGACGAGCCGCACCGGGACACAATCAGAACCAGAACCGGGCTTTGGATCGCCCACCGAGAGCAGAGAGTTTACCCCACCTGAACCAGCATGTGGCAGATGTCGGCGTAGCCTCCCTCAGCGGCGGCGTGGAGCGGCGTGCGTTTGTTCTGGGAGTCCATCTTGAAGTTTGGGTCGGTACCATCCACTAAAAACCAACAACATGCCGGTCAAATTCCTGACAGAACATGGAGCCACATAGAGTAATCCTGAATGAAACAAGTTTTCTGCTGATTTTTAAAACCTCTCCTTGCAGTTCCTTATGTTGATGAATCATTCAGGCTTGAAAAGTCGCAAATTTACAGAAGGAACCAGAAAATTCAGCAAAAGAAATATTAGAAAATTTATTTTTTTAAATTCTGCCAAAACTGCTAAACTTTTTTCCCACATTTTGTCTTTTCACAGCCACAAACTTTAATGGATTTGTTTGAGAATCTGAGACAGACCAACAAAAATCCCCAAACAAAAAAACTGAGCGTCGCGAGTATGACGCCAGAATTCTGAGAAAAAGTTCATAATTCTAAGAGAAATAGAATTCTGAGATTAAAATCAGAATTCTAAAATTAAAAAAAGAATTCAGAGAAAAAAATAGACAAAATTCTGAGAAAAAGTTTGGAATTCTGAGGTTAATATCAGAATTCTAAGAAAAATAAATTTGAGAAAAAAAATTAAAGTCAGAATTCTGAGAAACAAGTAAAATCTCAGATTAAAATCAGGATTCTAAAGTTAAAACCAGAATTCTGTGAAAAGTGTCAGAATTCTGAGATCAATAAATAATCAGACAGAACAGAACCAGAACCAGAACCAGAACCAGACTCCTTCAGAGCGCTGAGTGAAGCTCTACCCACCCAGCATGAGCACCACCTTCTTCAGCTCTCCCTGTTTGGCCGACAGGAACAGCTGTTTGGGGTGAAATCGCAGCTTCTTGGGTCTGACAAGAGAAGAAGAAATGGGTCTCAGGTCACGGTGTCTCTGCGGCGTCGGCAGAAGAAGAGCGGCTTACTTCTCCGTATCCAGGGCGACCAGGACACTCTCCAGAGTTTCTTTAGTTGTTCCTAACGGCAGCATAGGTGGCGCTATCGTTCCGATTCCAGGCTGCAAAGTCGCCTGGCGGGATGACCCCGGGACGGCCGGGTCATCGGGGTCCAGAGCGGGATGGACGGACAGCGAGCTGTCGGCTCGGCCGCTGACTTCAGCCACAGGAGACAAACAGGAAGAGCTGCAGAAGGAAGCAATCCTCACTGATTAGCTTAGCTTTGTTAGCATTAATAACTTATCTTTGATAGGTTAGCTTTGTTAGCTTAACGTCATTAGCTTAGCTTTGTTAGCATTAATAACTTATCTTTGATAGGTGCTTTGTTAGCTTAATGTCATTAGCTTAGCTTTGTTAGCTTAATTTTATTAGCTTAGCTTTATTGACTTCGCTTTGTAGGCTTAGCTTTGATTACATATCTTTGCAACTGTTAGCTTAGCCTAGTTAACTTCACATTGTTAGCTCATCTTCTTTAGCTTAGCTTTGCAAGCCTAACTTTGTTAGCTTATCTCTGTTAGATTAGCTGCATTAGCTTATCTCTGTTAGCTTAGCTTTAGCCCCTAGAACAATGGTGTCCAGCTGAACTCTGACCTGCCGGTCGTTGTGTCTGCTCGGCCCTCTGGAGCCCCCGGTGTCGCCGGGCCCTTGGCCTGCGCCGGAGGAACGGTGGAGGTGGTGTCGGCCTTGGCGATGGTGACCTCCTTGGCCTTGGCGGCCTCCTCCCCGCAGTGCGGACAGAAGCTCTGACCCTTCAGCATCGAGGCGCACGCCTGGTGGAAACGGTGGGAGATGCTGACGTCCGGCTGGCACTCCATGAACGTCCCCTGCTCCAAAGAACAACAAAAAAGAAAAAAAAAAAAGACAAATAATGAATAATCCCAGCCCCTCCCAGTACTCCCAGTCCTTCCCAGTCCCCCTGAACTCACGGCTCTGCAGAAGAAGCCACAGCCGGGGCAGCACTGGTGCTTCACCATGCCGCTGCGGTGGTCCTCGCACAGAACCAGCAGCTGGACCGAGTTGGACGGACGCATCATCTCGTGCTTCAGGACGGCGCCCTGGCAGCGGGTCAGCTGGCCGTCCACGCTCTCCGTCGCCATGCACTTCCTGTCCGCCAAGATCAGGATCTCGCGGCTCTTCGGCGTCTCCATGCGGCAGCTGCAGAGCGGCAGCTCCTGCGCCTCCTCGATGGCCGACCCGGAAGGTTCTGGACACCATCAGAACAGAAACTATTAAAAAAAAACATCCAACTTTTACAGCCGCCATCGCTGCTTCCTGCATTAAAAAAAACACAGAATCCTTCAGGATAAACGGCTAATTCTCATTTCTGTCAGTTAGTGTGTTAAATCAGTGGCTCATGGGGAACAGTGCGCCCTCTGCTGGCTGAGAGAGGGATGACACATTCTTACTGGATCCTGGTTCTGATGGAGGAGACCCAAAAACACTTTTAAAAGGTCATTAATGCAAAGATAGAGTACACGTAAACGACAAGGGAGGAAGAAAGGAGGGACAATTCAAAAAGAAAGACAAGAAATGGAAGATACAAGGACAGATAACGAAGGTAGGAAACAAGGAGGAAAAGAAGTGCACAAGAATAAAAGGTAAAAGACGGAAAGAAAAGGGTTGAAGGAAGGATGGACATAAAGGACGGTAGGAAGGGAAGGACACATGAGGAAATGAAGGAGACAAAGAAGGAAGGATCCAACATTTAGCATCTTCAGTTCCACGAAGCTCCTGGAGTTGATTTGGACTCCTGCCGGTTCTGAACTCACCGTTGCTGTGTGACGACTTGCTGAGGTCGATGCACTCGGACGGGAGGATCTCCGTGTACTCCTGACCCGACGTCTGCGGCAGAACATCCGTCTCCGGTTCTAAGCAAACAGTCGACAGTAAGACACAGAACCGGCGACCGAGCTTCAACCAGCGAGTGGCGTGAGCGTCGACCGATCACCTCTGGCGCCCATCCTTCGTTTCCTCTTCCTGGACGGTCTGAGCCAGGCGCCGTCTGCTTTGGACTTCTTCTTCAGCTTCTTCTTCAGGCTGGACTCGAAGCTCTGAGGCGGGCAGGTCGGACTCGGTCAAGAGATCATTCCAGAAACACAGAACCCGACAGAGTATTATCTGTTACCCTGAGGAATCGGAGGAACACCCTACCAAATCCGACTCCGTGCCCTCCTCCTCCTCTCCCTCGTCTTCTTCGGAGTCTTCGGACTCGTGCTCATCCTTCACCTTCTACAAGAAAAGGTAAAACAGATTTCCTGAACATCAACTGAAGCTTCAACTACATATGATCCAAACTTCATCCAAACTCCCCCATACAGGAGAAAGCCGTCTCATCCAACTGGACTTGGCCGTTAGGAAGTCGGGACAAGTCTTCCTCTGATCAGCAGATTCTTGAAAAGCTGCAGTTTGCGTCTTGTACGTGTCGCAAGCAGTGATGATTTTCTGTCAACCAATCAATGGACACCAGTAGTTCCACCCTAACCGTATCATTGTCCTATGGACCTACAACTTCAGGGGCCAGGAATGGTGTGGCAGGTGTTTGCACTGCCTACTGGACTCTCACGAGGCAGGAGGGGTTAAACCCAAACACCTAACATGGTATCACACTCGGACGAAGACAAACGCAAGCAGTGGTGTTTTCCTGTCCACCAATCAATGGACAGTGCTGCCCTAAGTGTACCGTTGTCCATTGGACCTACAACTGGACAGGCATGTCTTCCTCTCCCACCTGATCAGCAGACTCAGAGGTTTCTTGAACAGCTGGAAGCGTTTGCTCTGCAGGCTGCCGTCGCATCTCCTCTTCAGACTCCATGTCCTCCGACTCGTCTTCCTCGGACGCGTTCACCACCTTCTCCCCGTTCACGGTGGCCGCCTCCCTCTTCTGGAAGCCAGGAGATTCATTCACTAGTGTTTAAAGCTTAGTAGAGAATAAGTAGCAGTAATATCAGAAATACATTAAAAGACACGAACAAACCAATAATCTAATTCATTGTTTGAATGAGAAAATAAACATTTTATTCCTTTAATGAAAACTAAATAATGTGAAGAGCTCAACTCTTTCTGCTTGACTTGGCATCAAGGTGCTCCATAGGAGATTTTTTGAACCAGGCAAAGTTAAAACTGGCACTTGTTGATTTTGCAGTAGAGGATATTTACAGACATTGAAGTTTTATTTTAATTTAAATCCAAAATGTAAAGGTTTCTGTACATTTTTAGCTTACCTGCTGTTGTGTTTTTTTTCACCTACTGGTCCTTTCAGACCATTAACGATTAATCAATTACAAAATTAGTCGATCATTTTAACAACCAATTCATCACAATTAATCCGATTAATCATTCCAGTCCTAATCTGAAATCTTTGATGTCTTCATAATTACAGGATTATGGAAACTCAGGAAAAAGCAGTTCTGAGTTGGAGATTAAACTGAATGGAAGAAACTAAAACTATATTTACAGGCAGTTATTTTTATCATAATGCAAAACGTAACTATATTTTTTGCAGTTTGGTTTAATTATTGCTCTGACTCTGTTTTTTAATCACCAATGAGCCTTTTTGAGTCTGTTTACTCTGATTAATCGGTTAATAAATTAGTTGACAACTATTTCAATTATCGATTAATCACGATTAATTGTTTCAGCCTCATTTTTATGTAATCTGGAGAAGCAGAAATCACTTCAACAGAACCTGCTGGGTTTCAGTAGACTGTTAAAAACATTTCCAGCAAGGTTCTCAACTATAGTTTTGACCTAAATACTGGTCCGAGTGTGTTTTATTTTAATCATCAATGGGCCTTTTTAGAGTCCATTTACTCTGATTAATCGATTAATGAATTAGTTGACGGTTATTTCAATTACTGATTAATCACGATTAATCGTTCCAGCCCTATTTTCATGGTATCTGGATGAGCAGAACAGGATGTAGGACCTGTTGGGTCTTTGCAGACTGCTGCAGCTCCTTAAACATTTCCAGCATGGTTCTCTGCTTTAGCACTTTGGTTTTCTTCTTGGGAACCAAGCTGTACGTTCCCATCCTCCTCTTCTTCTTCCGGGATGAAAACACCGTAGAGTACGGCCCTGGGGAGAGAAGAGGAGACCATCACAGTGCGTCCCAGCCGTGAATCTGAACTCCGGTCGTTGGGGCGAGTCGTACCCAGGCGATGCTTGGCAGCAGCTGCAGAATCTGCAGGAGAATCTGCAGGAGCTGCCGGCTCTGTGGGAGCTGCTGGTGAAGCAGTGTGTGCTGAAGCTGGCGTTTCTGGTGGACTCTGAGGTAGATGGTTCGGCGGCGGCGGCGGAGACGACTTCTCCACATCTGGTGCGACTGGAGACTCCGATTTGACACTGTTTGCTTGTCTCAGCTCCTTGTTGATGAGCTGCAGGCGACAGAAACGATGAAACGTGAGGAGCGCTGCTCTGAGGCGGCGTGAGGGTTACAGGCTCTGGGTTTTATCACTACACTCTTTACGTCTAAATGTTACGTTCCAGGGTCAAATGTTTGGTTTTCTTTCTGCTTTTGCTGCTTTTTTAAACATAAATACAAAGATTCAAGGTGGAGGTTTCCCCTGAGATCAGACTTAAATTTCCCCAAAACCAAAGAAAGTAAGAAGATGGATGGATGCTTACATGAAACAGAGAAACTAAAAGATGAACTTGTGTCTCAATAATCAATAAATAATGATAAATTAAAACGAGTTTAATCATTTCCATCTGCATGATTTACCATCTTTCTCTGGATGATAAAACTCTTCAGTCTGGTGTTTTGGTCTGAACTTTGAAGGACATTTTTGTTTACGGAAACTTCATAATTCATTTTATTTGTTGTTTTCTTTATTTATTCTGGAGATTTAAAATGTTTTTCAGCTCCAGTGTTAAATATTAATTGAAATTTAAGGTTTATTCTTATTCCATTACAGATGTAATAATTGAAGATGGCCCAAAATCAACAATACAATCGTTTATCGTGATAATTTCTGGGTTGATTTATCGTCCAGGATCGTTTGTTGGGCCTGTTTGTGGTTCAGACGTCAGAGACGAAGACGCGGCGGAGGTGATCGTACCTTCTGAGCAGGGCTGACCGCCGGTCTCGACATGGTCTTCCTCGCTCTGTGAACAGTAACCGACGGCGGAATCGTGACGGGACTTGAAGCAAAGCCGTTTTTAGTGTCCGACATACTCCCCGTGCCGGGGGCGGTCCTTAACGCGCCTGAACTCTGTGCGCATCCCGCCGCCGCCGAGGCGCCGAGGGGTTTGGCTGTCTGCCCCCCCGGCGGCGAGCCCGAAGGCAGCCTGCTAGTCCTGAGAGGGGAAGAAACCCCCGAAGCGGGCGCCGCCGCATCGCCGCCGTCCTGCTGCTGCTCCTTAGCCAGGATGAACCCGTTGCTTCCAGTTACGGATCCGTGCGGCGTCTCCGTCTCCGCCGTGCCGTTTTCGTTCAGCGCCGCCTTGATGCCGCTGACCGTCAGGTCTGCGTGTCGGCTGCCGTCGTCGCTGTCCGTGCCGTTAAGCATGATGGCCTCCGCCGCGGCGGGAGAGGAGCGTCCCGCCGCTGATGCTACGTCTGTGTCCTCGCCTGAGGCGGGAAACAGAAAAATAAGGTCAAACCAACCGGAACCAAACCGGAACCATCCAGGGTTTGATCTGGAGGCTGACCTGACTTCTCCTCTCCATGTTTCGGTGGATCCAGTCCCTCTTTCTTTGGAGGTGCAACGTTATCCACGGCTAAACCAGCGGGCTGCAGAAGAAGAAGAAGGAAGTCCATCAACTGTTAGGAGCCACTTAATTTACCTCAAAAGCAAGAAATACAAATAAATCTACAACACCTCTAAAATATAATCATCTTTATCGTGAAATATGTCAAGATACAAACAAAGAAAGATGAACCAGACAGGAAAAATCAGATCAACCTCCATTAACAGATTAAAGCCAAAATGGACAAGAAGCTACAAAACCTGGAGGGAGAGGAAACGTTGGACATGAAGGAGAAATGGGAGAAGAAGGAAACCATCAAAGAATATTAAATAACTGCTGATGAAGGGAATCCATGTGGAAGAACGTTTCTTCAAAACGTCGACCCAGACGGGCAGAAAGGACAGAAGGTCAGGCTGGAGGTCGAAACGAGCCGTCCTGAGTTACAAAGGGAGGAGATTATTACTGGGCCCAGTTTGAGTTAAACGATGAGAAGAAACGGCCAAACTGTGAGAAAAGAGTTCAATGAAACAAATGCAGCTCTGGAAAAAATTAAGAGACTCTTAAAACAATCAGATTCTCTGATTTTACTTTCTAAAGGTTTATCTTTGAGTAAAATGAACATTTTTATTTTATTCTATAAACTACTCCAAGCAAAAATGTATTATTTATTTGCAGAAAGTGAGAAATGGTCAAAGTAAAAAACCTGCAGAGCTTTCAGCCCTGAAATGAAGCAAAGAAAACCAGTTAATATTCACTTAGAAACAACAATATTAATGTTTTAACTCAGGAAGAGTTCAGAGATCAATATTTTCATTGGGCTTCAGTGCAGCAGCAGCTTAATATTTTATGTTTAATGCAATGCTACCAGCAGTAAAGAGCAATAATTTGGAAAAGGATAAACGTCATTTAGGACGTTTCCCAGATGGAGACACTGAGATTTCCACTCGACATGAAACTAATGAAAAAGAGGCGACGCCCGTCGATGTTTTACTGAAAAGATGCTTCAATGTGGTTCTTCACTCTTTAACAGACAAAAAGAGGATATTTAAAAATCACATGAACTGAAAAGAGAACTGTAAAACATTGTGAACTAAATTTTCTTCAATTTGTTCCTAAATAAAATAAATTTTAATTGAAAAATATGAAGCTAAAACGAAATATTAGCACCAAAAAAAGAGAATTTCTATATTTTGTGCATTTTTTTCAACTTGACTCACTTTATCTCCCCTAAACTAAAACAGAGGTGAAGAAAAGGCACCAGCTAAACCTAAAAAACTACAATTTCTTTCAGTTTTTTTAGTGACGCCATCATGAGGAGAGTAAACAGAGACCAGATCAGTCAGCAGCTTGAAAGCATTTCTCAGAAATCCATCAATCGTCTCCAATGTCTGATAAACGTCCAACACTTTTTCACTTCAGGAAGAAACTAAGAATGTTGAGGGTTTGAATGAAACCATTTCAGTGCAAACATGAGAGGAAAGCAGCTTCAGATCAGCCTGACCTTTAACTGCAGCCCAGCCAGCGTTAATGACAACAGTTAGAGCTCTCGTCTGCTTCATGGAGGCCGAACAAAGCCGACTCTGAGTCAGACTTTCCCCTTCAAACTGGCCCAATCAGAGGACTGGTTTGTCCATGTCTGCACATTAACACACCAGTCCAGACTGTTTCTGGTCAAGGATTTCTCTCCTTCACCTGCAGCTCAGACCCAAACAGGAACCATCAGAGCAGACCACCACAGACCCAAGGCAGACCAGCACCTTGTCAATCAGCAACAGGCTCTGCCCACCATCTGCCCTGCAGCACAAAAACTGAGGCTGTTTCCCAAAGAGCGTCCAGTCTGAGTGGAGCTTGACCTGCCGCAGGAACACCTGGGAGCAGCCAGACCCGAGGAACGCTGCTGCTTCCTCCTTTTACTCAAAGGAAAACACAAAACCCGGCCTCTTCCCTCCCCCTACTGGTGGAAGGTGGAAGTGGCGTTGGATTCAGTAGGCAGAGAGAGACAGAGGGGGGAAGGGAGGCAGAGAAAGCTGTCTGCAGAGCTCCGCCATTTCACAACCAGACTGTTTACTGACATGGCTCGGCCATTGCAGCGGTTTTCCACTAGATGGAGGACTGAAGGGGTTGGGAAGCTGGTGGATTGGAAAACTGAGGAATCTCCAAACCTGAGGGAGGAGATCAGCAGGCCTGAAGGCCTCAGTTACATGAAAACATGGTAGATTAGACCAAAGCTGCAGCTGGAGCTGAGAGCCATTAGAGGCCTGGAGGTCGACAACAACCAGGCTCCATATTTTGTAGAGAAAATGGGAACATTACAGAGCTTGAATCATTCAGTATCTCTCCAACGTGAGTCTGGTATGTGAAGGCCTGTGACCTATCTTTAGATCTGTTCCAAGAGGCCTGAAAACGCGCCGCAAAGTATGAACGCTTTCCACAAGGGGAGTTTACTCTGAAGGAGACGGAGGAAACGCCTCGACATCCAGACACCAACTGGTGATTTGAAACTGCTCAGACTTCCACATCGTCCTGATGATCTGTTCATTCCTCTTTGTGACGTCATACCAACAAACTTTAATGAGTTTTAGAGAAACTATGCAGATCTTTTCCTTTTTAGGTCAGTTCTGGTATTGTTAGCATTATTTCTATTTGGTAAATTCCAGATTGATGGAGATGTGAATGTGTTTTGGTGCCAAATGTGGCAACGAACCCCAGAAAAAAAGCTAAATCCTTATTATTATTTTGAATCATAATAAATGGACCAACATGTTTGATTTGTATTGTTGTTTTTTAATGATGGCTCCTGATAGAATGTAATGTTTGTTTCTGATTTTCCAATGAACGGGTCTGAACCAGAAATGATCTGCGCCATCTTAATTCCTCCTGTCCTCCAACCATAAAACTATAAAATTGTTGAAAATAAGTGAAAGAGACGTTTGACCAATGCGTGAGAAAGATGCATGAACAAAATGGCTGCTGTCGGGATCGACCCGTTTGAGATGCAGAAGGAAAATGCTTGAGTGGATGGAGCACCGATCTCATACTAAGACATAGTTAGCTACCTGAGGAACATGAGCAACGTTTACAACACGTTTGGAGCTTCAGGGCCTGAAATCCATGGCCGCATACGAGTCACGTTTCAACGGATTTGTAAAGGACGAACGACCTCCTCGTGTGAATGATAAGGTTCTGGTGACTGAATAAGTCCATGTACTAACAAACACAAAGGCTACATGTCTATCTTAGCTAGCAGATAAAAGCTACATTAGCTAAGCTAATTTTGCTAGTTCGGCAGTAAGTACTACAGTAAATACCTACCTTAGTACACAGAGGCGGGTAGAGAACTCAAAAATTGTAATCGAGTAACATTTGTAATCTACTGATATTATCAGTTAGATAGAAAGGAAGGCGGTGAGAGCTAGCTAAGCTTATGGCTTGTTTATTGTTGTCATAGCAACGCCGTAGCAACTGCCTTCCCAAGATGGCTGCCGGTTACAAAGTTCACGGAAGCGTCTGAACTATGTATTGGTTTTTGTATAATGCTTTTGTGACTTTTTATTTTTGTGTTTTTATGATGCAAGACACTTTGAACTGCCTTATTATTGAAATGTGCTGAACAAATAAACCTGATTGATTGATTGGTTGGTTGATTGATACAATAAAATAAGTCTTGTACAGACATGGACTTTGCACATGGACTCGACAACAAAGACATGAATTTTTAAAGACATGCCAGCTAAAGTAGTAAAACTAAATCTGAGGTGTTTTGTTGTAATAATCGTTACATTTAAATGGAAAAGCGAAAATTTGTACCTCTGTGCCTCACAGAGGTGGTAGCATCATGTTGGGTTACACTTCATAAAGCCAGTGGCATCATGAGGAAAAACTATGTAGTGAACATATTGAAGCAGCATCTCAAACTGGCCGCCTTCCAGATGGACGGTGACCCAAAGCAAACAGCCAGATTAGCTACAAAGTGGCTTAAGAACAACAAAGTCAATGTTTTAGAGTGTCCATCACAAAGCCCTAAGCTAAACCACTTAGAGATTTATGTGCAGAGCTGTTGAGGTGTGTAGCCTACAAATCTGACCCAGTTCTACTGGTTCTGTTGGGAGGAATGGGCCAGAACTCCAGAAAACTACAGTGAGAAGAGAGTGGAAGGAACGTTTGATACAAGTTTTAGAGTTTAAAATGTAATTCTACCAAAAATGAAGAAATGTGAACATCAATAGAAATAATGCTAACAATACCAGAACTGACCTAAAAAGGAAAAGATCTGCATAGTTTCTCTAAAACTCATTAAAGTTTGTTGGTATGACGTCACAAAGAGGA
>NW_006800329.1:153646-278114 GCF_000485575.1 Poecilia formosa
TCCACCACTAGGGGGAGGGAAGAGGCCGGGTTTTGTGTTTTCCTTTGAGTAAAAGGAGGAAGCAGCAGCGTTCCTCGGGTCTGGCTGCTCCCAGGTGTTCCTGCGGCAGGTCAAGCTCCACTCAGACTGGACGCTCTTTGGGAAACAGCCTCAGTTTTTGTGCTGCAGGGCAGATGGTGGGCAGAGCCTGTTGCTGATTGACAAGGTGCTGGTCTGCCTTGGGTCTGCGGTGGTCTGCTCTGATGGTTCCTGTTTGGGTCTGAGTTGTACAAAAGACTCAGACTGTCCGGTAAAGGAGAGAAATCCTTGACGAGAAACGGTCTGGACTGGTGTGTTTCCAGTCGTTTCTGCCTCCTTTAGGTCTCTGATTGGGCCAGGCTGATAGGAAACGGTTTTCTCCTCCATCTAGGGGAAAATCGAACTCAGTGTCTGCTTTGTGTGTCTCTTCAGTTGTGAGCCCTGCTACCATTTAGATTAAAGAGGTTGCTGCAAGCAAGCAGGAAAGCAATAAGTGCATTCGTGCCTGGACTTTGTGAAGTTGCAGTTCTTGTGTGGCAGCTGCTCTTCATCTCGTCACATTTGTTTGTCAAACGGTCACTGAACGTCTCCTGAACAAAGTCAAACCTGAAGATCTGGGAACAACAGCCTCTAAACTCTTTTCTCCTTGAATGTTGCCTCATTGATTGACTGTAATTAATGATTTCTGAGCAGCTGAAGCTGAGCGCATTGAGGCCCAGACAGCTGAAACCAGTTATTTACATACACTGTGTAAAAAGAAGGTGAATCTGTTTCCCTCGTTCCTTATTTTACACCAGTTGGGATGATCAAACTGATCTCTATTACCATGTGTTTGAATATTTTGGGAAAGCCAAGATGACGATGGATTTATAATCTCCTCAGCGGTTCATTAGGGAACGTAAGAAAACTCCTCACACTTTGCCTCCTTACCTGAAATAATGAGGAAACCAAAACTAATCAGCAAAAATATCCGGAAACCAAATGTAGATCTCCACAAGAATCGTTCTTTCTTGGGAAAACTTGAGGATTTTATTTAATTTTTTAATCCACAGCAACAATATTTGAATATTTGAAGTTTCTTTGAAAGCATATAATTAATTACAACATGACAATATTTTACTTCCTGATATCAAAATTAGAAAATTTGTTTCTTCTTGGGCTGCAAGTAACGACTATTTTAGTAATCGATTAATCCATCAATTATTCTGATGATTAATCATTTTTTAATGACATTCAACAGGTGTTTATTTAACAACTTAAGACTTTTTTATACAAAATTAGAAATACTTTAAAAGATTCAAATAGGAAAGTAATTTGATTACTTTTTTAAATAAGAAAAACATTTTACTGCCTAAAATGCAACACGGTGCCATTCCTGTAGTAAATCAGGTGAAGCTGAAATGTTTATTATATTTACAGACAAAAGTGTTTTTATCTTAAATGCAAAATATACATATTTCTACTAAATGTTTTGCTTAATTTCTGTTCTCGGTTTTTCACCAAATTGCCTTTTTTGACTCTGCTCACTAACGATTAATCGATTACTAAATCAGTTGATGATTTACTCTGATTGATCGTTTAAGCCCTACGTTCTTCCCTGTTTATCAAAACAGTAGACAAATTAACACTGAGAATACCTGTTTATGTTAAATAATGGTAACTGTACAGTATTAATTTTCTTATGTTTTAAATTTCCCCCTTAATTTATTGTCTCTTCTTCTATTTTTAGACATAATTTTGCTTTTGTTGACCTAAATTTGCTGACGGTTCACCTGGATTTCCCCACTGTGGGACATAAAACTTATTTCTCCACTAATATCGTTTATTGAAGGGTGAACCTATTTTAAATTATTCTTTTACAACTGCTTATTTAATGTGAGCTTCCATTTCTTCTTGTTCTGATGATTAATCGATTAATCAAATCAAGAACGTTCTGGAGCGTTTTCAATTAACCACTTAACCATTTTTATACAATATTAGAAATACATTAAAAGATGCAAATAAACATGATTAAATTCCTTTTTTAGATAAGACAATAAACATCTTACTGCCTAAAATGCATCAATATAACATTATTCTAATATACACTTCATCATTTAGAGCAAAGATGCATCCGCAGCTAAAATTATTTCTCACATTAATATTTGCAAAGTTCAGCTCTTTCTGTTGTTAGACTAAAGATCAATACAATTTATGGCTGATCTGGTTTTTGAATAAACTGATTAAAAATTGGATAAGTTGAGATTTTATTTGCTCAATTTGACCCAGTTGAAACTTAAACTGCCACTTGAGGAGTTCTGGGCAAAACATATTAACAGACGAAGGTTTTTCTCATCTGTTCTGAAATGTTGGCAAAATTACTGCTCTGAACATGTTGTTCTTTCAGCAAATGGCCTTTTCTTTAATCTTTATACTCCAGTTAATGATAAATCAATTACTATAAAGTAGTTCACGATTATTTCAATAAATGATTCATCTTAAGATGATTAATCATTCTAACCCGAATCAAATATTAAAATATATGATGTGCATCAACGTATTCTGTTAGTTTTCTCTTTTCTTGACAACAGAAGGAAGAATAAATGAAACTGGAGGAGAAATTGGACCAAATCAAACAGGAAAATGATGTTTGGCTCCAGATGTACACCGACAGCTCCCCTGCTGTGGCGTCAACCTTCAAAGTGAACAAACCATGCAGGGAATCCAGAAACACCCAACTGATCCTGACCCGAACAGAACCTGTGTGTTAACGCACCGACCAAAACATAGGCCAGAGTCTCCGGCTGTACAGGCAGCAAATGTTCGCCAGTTTTTCATTTTCAGTTCCCTGCACAAAAGATGCAGGTTGGCATGAAAGCAGTCGCTGCCTCTTTGTTGCAAACTCTTCAATCTTTGGCAGCATGTCAGTGCAAACATGAGAGGAAAGCAGCTTCAGATCAGCCTGACCTTTAACTGCAGCCCAGCCAGCGTTAATGACAACAGTTAGAGCTCTCGTCTGCTTCATGGAGGCCGAACAAAGCCGACTCTGAGTCAGACTTTCCCCTTCAAACTGGCCCAATCAGAGGACTGGTTTGTCCATGTCTGCACATTAACACACCAGTCCAGACCGTTTCTGGTCAAGGATTTCTCTCCTTCACCTGCAGCTCAGACCCAAACAGGAACCATCAGAGCAGACCACCGCAGACCCAAGGCAGACCAGCACCTTGTCAATCAGCAACAGGCTCTGCCCACCATCTGCCCTGCAGCACAAAAACTGAGGCTGTTTCCCAAAGAGCGTCCAGTCTGAGTGGAGCTTGACCTGCCGCAGGAACACCTGGGAGCAGCCAGACCCGAGGAACGCTGCTGCTTCCTCCTTTTACTCAAAGGAAAACACAAAACCCGGCCTCTTCCCTCCCCCTACTGGTGGAAGGTGGAAGTGGCGTTGGATTCAGTAGGCAGAGAGAGACAGAGGGGGGAAGGGAGGCAGAGAAAGCTGTCTGCAGAGCTCCGCCATTTCACAACCAGACTGTTTACTGACATGGCTCGGCCATTGCAGCGGTTTTCCACTAGATGGAGGACTGAAGGGGTTGGGAAGCTGGTGGATTGGAAAACTGAGGAATCTCCAAACCTGAGGGAGGAGATCAGCAGGCCTGAAGGCCTCAGTTACATGAAAACATGGTAGATTAGACCAAAGCTGCAGCTGGAGCTGAAAGCCATTAGAGGCCTGGAGGTCGACAACAACCAGGCTCCATATTTTGCATAGAAAATGGGAACATTACAGAGCTTGAATCATTCAGTATCTCTCCAACGTGAGTCTGGTATGTGAAGGCCTGTGACCTATCTTTAGATCTGTTCCAAGAGGCCTGAAAACGCGCCGCAAAGTATGAACGCTTTCCACAAGGGGAGTTTACTCTGAAGGAGACGGACGTCCAAACTGGTTCTTTGTTGTCTTTATCTTCATTTTAATAAAATATTCTTCCAGCTCTCTGCAGACTGATTCAGAAACAGGACACAGAACCTACATGACCAAAGCAAGAACAACATCAAAGCTATAAAAGCCACAAATTGGGAGAAATTTCTACAACTTTGTCAAGTCTGAATTTTGCTTCCGTTTGAGGAAAGACATGCTGTAAATGATCGGAGTACGTTCGTTTTGAGATCCGTCCACAGACACGATCCAACACGTAAACCCTCTGATGGCTTTTGGATAACTCGACACAAACAACAATTATGGCTTCAATACATTAAGACTTTCAATTCAAGAATCGTCTTAAAACAGAAGAGAAACTCAAACCAATTGTTTTTATTTTAGAAACAATGAGGCAAGGCTGCATGTCTTCAAAGCCCCTTAAGGCCAACCGAGAAAGAGCACAGCATGTCTTTCCTCTCTGTCTCAAGGAAGCATCATACCTGCTTTCTTCTCATGGCCTCCACTGAGAAGAAGAAGGCGTCAGAAAGGGAGTGGGGGAGGAGGAAGAGGAGGAGGAGTGCGTGGGGTAAGAGAGGAAGAGGAGTGGTGGGGAGGACAGAGAGAGAGGGAGAGAGCGCAAAAACCTGCTGAAGAGACTGCTCCCGATTTTCTTTTCTTTCCCCGCATGTGTATTCACCTCGCCGGTCATGTGACCTGTTGGCTCCCTCTGTCGGTTCTCCTCCTCTTCCTCAAAACGGTCTCCACTGAGCATGCTCAGTCACTTCAAACTGTAACACCACTCCGTTTCTCTCCACTGGTTGACCTCTGAAGATATCCTTTGGAGCCAAGTCACCATGGAAGGGCTCAGACGTCAAGGCCAATCAAAGCAAATGGAGATGGATGTGGTTTTAACACACACTTACTCATATCACCCCGAAATATCTTTGAGTCATTTCTGAAGATAAACATCCAATCAGTTTTTATGAGAAAGAACAAAAACAGGTTTACTCGAGTGCAACATGGACTCTGCTGTCTTCAATTTGACTGAAGGAAAGAAGCAGAAAGACTTGGCCGACCAAACGCACAAAAACAAGTCCAAACAGCAACAATCTGATCTGCCTTGAAAGGAAAACACTTAAAACAGAGCAACAGCAAGAAGAGAAAAGGAGACTGTTCAATAAGGTTCAATCAGAAACCGACCGGATGAATTAAAACCATCAAATCTCCTCATTAATGTAGCAAAACCAACTAGATGGTTCATGATGCTGGTGAGCTCAAGACAAACAGGCAAGAATTACCTTAGTTCTAGATAATAATAATAAAAAACAACCTGTCAACCGCACGGGGAAATTCAATTAGCAGATATCAGAACCTTCTGCTCTTTAAGTCATTTTTTAAAGACTGTTCCTGATTAATATGTGTAAAATTATGAAATGGTGCAATAAATCATAAAAATCCTATTTTAATCATGTTCAAAGTTTCCCCCAGAAAACTTGCTAAACCCGGTGGTTGGGAGTTAACTCGTGTTTTTTAGTTAAAACATATTCAAAGTTGACATGAAATTTGAAAATGTCACTTGATAATTATGTGTTATTGAAAGATCAATACCTGAAGTATAAAGTCTTTAAAAAATGCAAACATTTTAAAAAGACTTAAATAAATAAGCATTGCTTAGCCTGGTGGGGGCACAAGTAAAGCCTGGAGGCCTGCCAGGCTTATATTACACTGGGGGAAACCCTGATGTTTAACAAGTACTTTTCTCAAAAAATACCAGGAAAGGTCTGGTTGTGCGTACTACGGCTGGGTAATATGGCTGAAAAACGAATCACGACATAAGCATAAGTCAAAATAGATAATTATGGATGAGTTTTTCTGTTTTAAATATCTGAAATACTAGCAAACTGGTGACGTTTCCTGTTTTATCCACGGTTTTCACTCCACACCGTTGTTTATTTTTACATAGTTATGAGGCACAGAAGCAAAACTTTAAACTGCTACTGTGCAAGTTACTCAACAGGTTGTTGCTAGGTAACCAAAGAGAGTGAGTTGCTAGGTAACCAAAGAGAGAGTGAGTTAGTTGATTCCACCAGGATTGGTTAACTGCCACAAGAGGCTGAGTCGCTAAAACCTTTCCTCTGCCTACATCCCCCAGAATGCTGTGCGGTTCTGGATCGAAGTTCAGTGAAATTATTGAACATTCTGTTGGACATATTTTTATCATGTCTATCGTAACATATCTTGTTATTGATTTATTGCCAGCCCTGATGTGTTCTCTGCACTCAAAGCGAGGAGGAGCCATAACTTCCTTCAGTTTAACAGAAACAAAACTAAAGTATTTATTCTTGGCCCTATAGGAACGATGAAGAGTCAGCTTCAGCTAGAAACTAGTAGTCAGGTCAGAAATCTGAGTGCAGTGATGAACTCTGACCTGAACTTTCAGAGACACATAAAGACAATTACAAAGTCAGCCTTCCATCACCTGAGGAATATTTCTAGGATTAAAGGACTAATTTACGTTTAGTTGACTTGATTCCTGCAACATGTTTGTCAAACAGTCACTGAATATTTGCAGTAATCAGATTTTTCTTCTGACTGTACTTTCTCAAAATATTTCTTTCTGAAATAGTTTGACTTCAAGAAGATGTCAGAAAAAAAGAACATCTTCCCCAAACAAACCACTGGGCCAAACAACAACAACCATGTTACTGCTTGATGACATCCTACTTTCTGGTTAAACCCATGAGTGAGATTACTCTGTTAGGTCTAGAAAAGCACCAACATGACAGTCATGACCAGAAGATTGGATGGTTTCCATTGCCGTTCCTCCAATACCAGCTTTTATTTGCTGTCCTACTTTGAACCTCCAGAAGTTCCCATTGATAACGTATTGATAACGTATTGGCCTGCAAAGCAGCCAGTTAGCCATTTCTGAAACATTTTAAAGAAAATGCAGCTTGCAAAGCTAAAACACATGGGCACAATACCACTGGACGTGGTGTTGGTTGGCGTTTTAGCCAGTACATGATTGGCTGTAGCCCCAAGAATGGCAATAAGGAAACTGTGGACATTAGCTCCTATGGCAGAGCTAAGATGGTTTCCACTGTGTGCATAAAGTATATTTGGTGTTTGAATGATAAGAATAAGCAGTTATATACATTCTTAGAGGTTCCAACTATTTGTGAATTTAAGCTATTTGCTGGTGGTTGTGGTCCCTAATCTCGCAAATACCGTGGGATCGATTTGTTTAAAATGTGTAAAATGAAAGTAGAAAGGGACAAAATGTATGCAAGTGTTCAGGTATATCATACTTTTACACAATTAAGAACATTTAATCCAAAGATAGTTTAATTAACAACACTTTTATAGTTTGTAATTTTAACGCACAAGTACCTCTGACACAAACAGGTTAGTGAATTTCTGAATGGTTGCCAGAAAGTTTCTTCCTTCAGCCACGAAGTATAAAGTGTCTATAAAGTAACATAACAGGTTCCATACAAACAAAGCAGGAAGCTTTTCACAGTAAAGGACATGTGACACACACTAACAATAAAAACTCAATATCAGACCTGCAAGCTTTGCTACACCTAGAAATATGACACATTCAGCACAGCAGACTGTACCCAGCCCTTCAGACAGAAACACCTCACACTCATTGTGTAAATAGGAAACTTCTCATCGGAGCAGACAGAAGTCACATTCGGTGTACCCCAAGGGTCAATCCCTGGACCCCTCCCATTTAATATCTACATGCTCCCACTAGCTCAGGTTATAAGTAAGATTAACTACCATAACTACGCAGATGATATACAGCTCTACATCACGATGTCATCAGTGACTCGCAACGAATGCTTAGAACAGATAAATGTGTGGATGAGCCATAACTTTCTCCAGATGAACAGAAATAAACCTGAGTTATTATCTTTGGACTGAAAGAGGAACAAGTCAGCGAACAGATTCAGTTATTAGAGCTTCAAACGAGAGATCAGATCAGCTAAACCGTCAGAGCCACATAAAGACGGTTACAAAGTCGGCCTTCTATTGCTTGAAGAACATCTCCACATTTCTCCTGGAGAAACTCATCCATGCATTTATTTTCAGTTGCATCCATTTGTGCAACAGCGTCTTCACAGGTCTGCCTAAAAGAAAATCAATCCTCCAGCTGCAGCTGATCCAGAGGCTGCTGCAGGAGTTCTGACTAAAACCAGGAAGATGGAGCACATAACACCAGTCCTTCCACTGGCTCCCTGTAGCTCAGAGAATAGATTTTAAAATATTGTTGCTAATGGGCCAAATCATCCATTCAACATGTATATTTATGTTGAATATTTGAAATGTCTTCCAGTTCCAGTGTTCTAAGCAAACATAAAACAGTTTTGTTTTGACCTAAAACTTTAAATGCATTGTGGCAACTTTAATATGCAACAATACAACAGTTCCAAAATGGTAAAAGATTATAAACCAGAAATCTCATTCCAGACAGTTTCTTCTGTCTGAAACAAAATATTTTCTTCAATATTTTTCTTAAATGGGCCTGACACACTCCTCAATCTTTAGTGTCATAATTGGAAAAAAAAAGAACAGAAAGGAGCGTTTGAGCAGAACCACCACTTTCTGAGTACAATGGAGTTACAAAGTTGTGGTAACCAAACACAACCAAAACAAACGGATCCGCAGCTTCCCCTAAAGTCAGCAACTAGGGAGTTTTAATGTTTCTTATTCAGCTGCAGTGATGAATAAACCAAAGCTTCATGTCAGCGCTTGCCAACAATTATAAAGTCTGGAGCTCTTGATTACTTACTTACTCACCTGCAACGAAAACAAACAGAAATGAAACATTGCTGGCAGAGACAGATGGACTAAAGTCCAAATCCAAATGCCTGTTGGATTCAACCAGCCCCAAATGCAACATGAGTCTTTCTAATGGCAGACATGGAGACCAGGAGTTCAACACTGAGGGTTTTCCTAATGGTTGCCTTTCCACGGTGCATTCAGGTACAACAGGTAACATAACCAGTCAGTCTATTTTCTAAAATCCTACAAAAAAGCTGATAAAATCAAGTTATTTTAAGAGTATTTTTAATTTCTTAGTTTATTTTGAACTTTATCGGAACATGAGAGAGTAAAAAGAAACAGAAAAAAATAGAATAAGGTAAACAATCGACAGAGAAAACATACGGGGTTCCTCAGGGATCCAGTATTGGACCTTATTTATTTTTTATGGCCTTTTAGGCCCAAGTAACAAAAGCACAGTGAATAACCCTGTCGCAATAAGCAATTAATCAATTAAAGGCATGTTAGAAAATAATAAGCTCGATAATTTCCATTCTGAAGATTAATATTTTGGAAGGGAATTATGTTTAATCTGTTTTATTTATGGCTTCAGTTGTTTGCGGCTTTTATTTCTGTTTTGTATATTTATGTTGAATATTTGAAATGTCTTCCAGTTCCAGTGTTAAATGTTCTTAGAAAACTTAAGTTTATTTGAGAGAGCAAACTTATTGAATTTGAAAATGGTTTCAAAATAACATTAATGTTTATCGCACTAATTTCTGGGACAATTAATCACGACAGGCCCAGTCGTACCATTATTATGCTTTATAACGTAACAGAAAGTTACAGAATAAGCAGAATTTACTCAATCCTGGCAGAATCAATTAGCAAAATGAGCCTGTCTCACACCAACTCCTCCAGTTGGAAAAGTCAAAAGAAAAAAACTGTTATTGCTGTTACTTCAGAGTCCTGATAAGGTTGCTTTGCATACCTTATCACTAAACTTCCCTCCAACGGCGTGAAGCCAGGATACCAGCAAGAGAACCAAAAATCTCAGTTAAGCTACTGGAGATGCACATGTGACCAAAACTTGTCCATTTTCATCTCAGCTGCCATCGACAGGTGACCAGCTGGTTGGGAAATCTAAAATCAGACCTTATTTCAAAGCAGTAAATACACCACGTCTCAATTCTGTGTATTTTCAGAGCAGATCAGGTGAGAAAACGTTAAGTCAGGTGAAGAACTAAAGCTGTAAGAAACTACTCAATCATTTTAGCACAAGACATGTCTGGTTAATTCAGGCTGTAAGGATGCAAAACAGAGCAAAGCTTCAGCAGATAACATGAAGGTTGGGAAAATTAGAAAGAAATCTGACTATATTTTGAAGCGTTAGGGGTTAGCAAAAGAAAAAAGGAAATGAGATGTGATTATTGATTGTTTCAGTTTGGTTATAAATGCCTCTACCCACAAAATCTGTAGGATGTTTTTGCATTTTATGACCAACTTTGGACTGTTTTCAAGAAATTATTGTTTTATAAACACCGTCAAATTTTCAATGCATCTGTAAGGTAACAAACTGTTTTATTTATAAATCAGCAGGTTGCAGATTTACAAAATTGATAATTGAAACTATTGGACAAACATCTTTAGCTTTGATATGAACACAATTAGCTATTTATTATATAATGAAATGAAAATATACCATAACACCAAACACTCAGTTACCTTGACAATAGTTCAGCCTACAAACAATTAGGATTTTACACTGAAACCAGAATGCTGTCTGAGCGCCCCCTGCCGAGTGACATCATGCATTACCTCTTAAATATGTATAAAATAAAAAAGAAAACAAAAACTGAAGCTCAAAACAGATGCTGTGAACATTAAGGCTTATTTTAGTTTGTTTGTTTTTAATCTGCAGCTGTCTCTTTAGTTATTTTTCATCATAATTATTTCCTTTACATGAAAATAAGGAAAATCAGAAACAGCACTGCTCTCTTTTAAACCATAAGGCAGCACAAGGAAATGATGAAATCCGCTTTCACCTTATAAGAACAAGCAATCGCAAGCAGAAAAACTGCAAATATTAGGTTTAAGAGGTGAAAAAGTACAGAATAAAACCGGTTTCAGAGCTGGCGCCTTGCTACAGTTGCATTCATTAGTCGGTTAGCTTTCATGCTGTAAACCACAGCAAAGACAACACTCTCCAACCAGCTGCAGCTACAAATATTTCTAAGACTGCGTCGTGTTTTCCACAGCAATCAGGCTCCAATAAAAGACACTCTGTGGTTTTATATTTGATAGAGAGAAGCAGTCTGCTAACTAGCATCGCTGCTAGCTAGCCTACCAGCGCTCTTAATTAGCCTCCGGTTAGCCGGGAAAGATGAAAAACAGCTAAAAACTATGAACAATATCGCCTCGTGATGCTCGGCTAAACATCTGCATGTTTTTATGAGCGGCTAAAGGTGGACACAGCTTCAGGGGTAGTGACAAGGACCGGGAACGTGTATAACTAAGCCCCGCTGGTTAACATAGCAACGCGCCAGCGGTGATTATTCATGTTCCGGGGCACAGCATCTTCCTGCACATTCAGTTGTCCTCCGGGTCCAGCACAAAAGCACAAGACTGCGAGCTGGCAGCGAGCAGCTCACGGTGAAACTACAACCAGACACCGGCTTTCTGCTCGCCTACAGACCGACTCCCTGGCTGTACGGAGGGAATTCGGTCCTACGGGCACAGGAAAAGAGCAGCGAAGTGTGACGAGTTTAGCGTAGAAAGAGCTCTCATACTCACCTCGGTTTCTACCGAAGCCATGGTGCCTGGACGTTGGCTCCGCCCACTACCGATTGCGTCACGTTTATTGATTCGCAATCAGCGACACCACACCTTAGATTAGACACATTAAACAGTAATGCTGTCCATCATTTATCAGAAATAAATACTAACTAGTTACATTTACTCAGGTACATTTACTTGAGTAATGGAATATTTTTTACTTTTACTTGAATAATTTCATTATGAAGTATTTCTACTGTTACTTGAGTTAATTTTATGAATTTCCTACCCACTGAATGAAAAACAAACATGTTTTGACCAAAAATTCACCAGACAGACCTGAAGATTTTGTTACAGTTTTATAAGTTTTTTATCGAAAGAAACTGATTTGTAAACTTATTTTTTGTCTAATTTTGTTATTTTTTGTTACTTATTTGAATTATTGTCATTTTGGTCCTTAAAATACCAAAATTTCCACTTAACTTTATATTTTGGTCTGTCCAGTTATGTAACTTTCAAATATGAAGGGATTGATAATTTGAGTAATTTCTTTGATGGCTAAGTTTTACTTTTACTTGAATAAAAGTATGTTGAAGTAGTAATACTTTTTCTTGAGTATATTTTTTGGGTACTATGCCTCTCAACATCAGACAGAGGAAAACATAAACTGCAAATTCTGATATTTTAACTACTAAAATGAAGTGTTTTGGAGTGTCAGAACTTAGTAGCAACGGCCATCAATTTATTTATTTATTTTGCTTTCGACATATGGGAATTAGTAGAAGCCGATTGGAAAACAGGAAAACTTGAAACTAAGAACAAATTAAATTAGTTAAAAATGAAGCGTATGGAACTGATATTTAAAGTTGGTATTGGGATTCTTCCGTTGACAATATTCAGGTGTTTATTGTATTTATTTTGATTTATTTGACTTTTCAAACGCTTCAATAGATAGAAGAACATAGCTTGTCTATAAACAAGAGGTCTCACTTTAACATAAACTGTAGGTGTGTCTGTATTTCATTCGATTGTGTTTAAAACAAGTTTGTTGTTCATTCAGTGAAGTTACTCGTAGTGGGTAGAGTATCCAGAAATTTTACTCAAGTAAGAGCAGCGATACTTCATAATAATATTACCTAAGTTAAAGTAATCATTACAGAGGAGTAAAACTACTCCTAAAAGTTATTTCTCAAATAATTACCCAAGTAAATGTAACTATGTAAAAGTAAATTTAGTCGGTTACTGTTTACCTCTGCTCTTTTTATTAACTAAATTAGTAGGAGGGATACTGTTTATAATTATAAATATATGTTTAAATATCAAGCTAGTATCCCGATCAACATTTCATTCCAGTTGGTGGCGCTAATGCACCAGAACGTTCCTTGCCAGCCGCCGTTACCAGAGAAGAAGAAGTTGTAAAGGAACACCCGCCATTCAGGAGCGCTTCAGTTCAGTTTTCACGTTTAAACCGCCTCTCTGTTTGCTGTGTTAGCTGCAGTCAGCTGCAGAAACATCCACTGGACGTTACAGAAATTCATTTTAACTGAACTTAGCGGCGGGAATCTCGCTAAAAGCCAACATGACCCAACAAGCCGCGGCTCTTCAGACCTACAACAACGAGCTTGTCAAGTGTAAGTCTCTGCGTTTACATTTTAACTGCCTAAATAGATGTTTTCTGTTTTTAAAGCGGGTTGTCATGTTGTTTCGGTTCAAAATCTGCTCCCCGTAAACAGCGTAACAGTAAAACGATCAGTTTTAACTGGGCGTACTTTCATAAAATAACCCTTTCACGCTCTGTAAATGATTTTAGTTGTAAAAACAAAGATTTAAATTTTGTGTAAACCACAGCCTAAATCTGTTAACCTTCAAGACAGCACAGTACAATCTGATTAACGCTCACAGATTAAGATATCAAGTTAAAGTCATCAGCTTCTAATTCTCTGCACTGCACATTGATGCAGCTGTAAGCATTAATTTAGCTGTAGCTGTAACTTTTAATCACTTTTCTGAAACATCCATCCTCATCTGAGTGAAGAAACGGTAGAAAAGCCTGGATGAAATCCTTCTTGCCTCATATAATCTGTTTAAGGTCTTGCAGCCTCTGAGGACGGTTAGTCTGAGATTATTTTTAGGCTGAAGTTTTAAATATAGCTCTTTATTTCATGTTAAAGGTTGTGGTGAACAAAACCTATGTCATAAAAAAGTTAAAGGAAGTTTTAATTTTATTTGCAGTAATGATAAAACCATAAGTCTTTTGCGACAAGTTAGAGATGCACCGATCAACTGGCCAGAGATCGGAATCGACCGATTTTTTTTGTTTGTTTTTTCTTGATCAGCTCTCATTGGTACGATGGAGTATTATTATTACATATTTTTTCTTGCACTATTATGACTGTTTTCTTAAATTATAATTTTATTCTCTTATTGTACATTGGATACCGAATGCTAAAAAAAAATAAATTTCATCCTCTTAAATGCATTGCGGCCGACCACCAGGGGGCTCCACTCATCTCTAATCTATGAAATGTTTTGATTAAAACAAATATGCTAGCAGCAAACCATTAAAACGCCTCCTCTCATTGCAGGAACATAGCAGGTAATTTTTCGACGGTTCTTTTAAGAACAACCTTCTCTTCCGTCTCGTCAGGTATCGAGGACCTGTGCTCGAAGCGGGACGAGCTGAACCGCCAGATCCGGCTGGAGGAAGACGAGAAGGAGCGACTCCAGCAGGACATCCGGCTTCTCTCTGAGAAGCTGAGCCGGGTCAATGAGAGCATGGCGCAAAGACTGACCACCAGGGCCAACCTGGACCGCACCATCGCAGAGACGGAGGCTGCATACGCCAAGGTATTCATGTTAGCTTAATAATATAATGCCAAGGTATTCATGTTAGCTTAATAATATAATGCCAAGGTATTCATGTTAGCTTAATAATATAATGCCAAGGTATTCATGTTGGCTTAGCATCATAATGCCAAGGTATTCATGTTAGCTTAGCATCATGATGCCAGGGTATTCATGTTGGCTTAGCATCATGACGCCAAGGTATTCATGTTAGCTTAGCATCATGACAACAAGGTATTCATGTTAGCTTAATAATATCATAATACCAAGGTATTCATGTTAGCTTCGCATCATGACACCAAGGTATTCATGTCAGCTTAGCATCATTGTGGGTCTTATTGCAGGTAGTTGCAAAAAGTACAGGAGAGTTTTTGTTTCAAAAACTGCAAATTTGACATCAATACTTGTGGATTTCGATAATTATTGATTTGTTTTTTGTTTTAAATATCTGGAATATTACAAAACTGCTGACTGCTTTATCCAGTTTCCTCCCCAAGCCGTTATTTGCTTTTTTTTTTTTTTTTTTTTTTTTTAATCAGTTTTGAGGCACAGTGAGGAAACTTGAAACTGCTGCTGCATCAGTTACTTAGCAGGTCGTTGCTAGGCAACCAAAGTTGGGAGGGGAACTTGAAACTGCTTCTTACCCAGAAGGTTGTTGCTAGGCAACCAGAGAGTGAGTGAGTCAGTTAATTCCACCAATTTTTATATTCAGTATTCCGAATATTGAATATTAAATATTCTATCAGACGTATTATCTATTGATATTGATTACATGTCTGTTGCGATATCAGGTTTTTTATTTTAATTGCAAAATTGTGTTTTTTTTGACAAAGTTTTGTGTACTTTTGTAATGGAAACTTGACCAAGCCAATACCAGTGGGGAAAAATAAGTTTTTAAGTTTTTTTTCCCCACATCCTTATAAAGCCTTAAATGAATTCTTATCTGACTTGTTATTGCTGAACTCCCTTCGTCCTCTGGCTAATTACTGAAAACAGAAACTCCTGAACTGGTCTGACTGGGAAAACATCAGGAAGACCAGGAAGCCATGACGCTCTGGTCAATGATCTCCTTCTAGCATAAACAAACAACACAATAGATATTTAAGATTAGACACTGAGTTTTATCGTCTTGTGGATGGTGAATGCCGCTCAGCTCCTGGTGCGTTTAGGGGAGGTGAGGCAATCCAGGAAGAAAAGATGGCCGAATTTAGACTAAAGACGTTGTCTTTTCTTAAAAAGCTTTTTAAATAAATGCCAAAACAGTAAATATAAAATGAAAATTTCTTAAGGAAATGAACTTAATTATTGAGGAAAGTATCATAAATCAAGTATAAATCTGAATGATTTTTTTTCTTCCACTAAACTTTCTACTAATATGCTTAAAGCTTTTTTGACAATGAAGCTGACTGCACAAGATATAAAGTTTAAATAATTATCTACGGTAAATTTACTTAAATGTATATTCAAGTACATTAAAATCTAAATAAACATTCTGTTAAAGTTTTTTCTTCCACTAAACTTTACTTTTAAACACCCAAACATAAGATGCAGGATTCAAAATGGGTATTACAACAGACAGAAAATGTATTTTCAAAATAATTAGGAAAGTATTATAATTCAAGTATGAATGAAAATTACCCTTTAATTCTTACAGTTTTTCCTTCCACTTAACTTTCCACAAAACATGCTTGGATATAGAACTCTGTGCAGCTTTTTTTAACAGAAACATAAATTGAGTTTTCTTCATTTTGCTTCCAAAAATCCCTTAAATGAACAGAAACATTGGAATAAATGATGTGAGGAAATGTTCTGGCCTGTTTTTATTTCATCTGCTTTCATTGTTTTTCCTCTGCAGATCCTGGAGAGTTCCCAGTCTCTCCTGAGTGTCCTGAAACAGGAAGCGGGAAACCTCAACAAATCCCCTGAGCAGTGGAAAAAGTAGCACCAAGAAAAACACTCTGAACTCTGCTGGACCGTCATTTTGCACTTTTAAACCCACTTTCCTGTGTTCATTTTAATAATATATATATATTTTTTTCTCATTTTAAAGTAATAAATGTTTGATTCTTTCCAGTCACTCATTCACAGCACATGTTTTAATTCAGGTTGTTTATTCAGCTTTTATTATACAAGTATGACATCTTCTTATTGTTTTTTCAGCTTACAGTAAGCACATAGAGAGTTACAGACAGGAAGTGAGTAAAAATGAACCAGGAAGTGAGGCGTTTGGTTTCAGATGGAGAGCAGGAAGAGGTGGATGGATCATCAACACGCGCAACGCCTCCACAGCAGCTTAGCCACAGCAGCCAAAATTTAAAAAAAAAAAATCATGACCCTTGAACTCTCCCCCCCACCCCCATATTCACACATTTACAACCTGGAGTTTAGCAAAAGTAAGAACACTTCCGCTAATGTGCTAATAGGAAAGCTAATGTTTGGTTTAGCATCTCTGTGCTAACCTCTAGCACTCTTAGCTTCTCCTAATATTTATTCAGGTAAATTCTAAAGTGCTGCTTTGTAAACCTTCAGTTGAATAAAATTAGACATTGCAGTCCTGAACACATTGAGCTAATTCTTGGGTTAGCACTTTAGCGTTTTTGCTTACCATCTTACCATTAATAATATTCATGCAGTTGAATTCCAAAGCGCTAATTTGCCTGGACGTTTTGTAAACTTTTGCTTGAATAGAGTTTGATATCTGCAGTGTGAGAGACACTTGAGCTAATCTGCTAACAGCAGAGCTAATTTTGTTTTCTGGTTTAAGCGTTTTTGCTAACCCTTGGTGCTTTTAGCTTCCCCTAAATAAATTTTGTCTGGATGAATCCTAAATTGCTAATGTTGTAAACGTTCAGTTGAATAAAGTCTGACATCTGGACCCACTTGAGCTAATATGCTAATAGCAGAGTTAATTTTTCCTATGTCGTTTTTGCTAACTTTGAAAACATTTAGCACACTTAGCTTCCCCTATCATGTTGTTAACATGTTTGTTAACACGGCTGAATTAAGCTCTTTAGCATTATATTTAGTTTTGTTGTAGCGCTTTAGCATTAGCAGAACTAATGTTTGTTATTAGTCCTTTACTTTTAGTGCAAATAACATTTTATTTTGGGCTAAGAGAGTAAATTGGCTTTACTGGAAATGCACACCACACTTTTCAGATTTCAATTCACAACTATACATTACTTGTGTTGGTTTTTCACATATAATCTCAGTAAAATACACCGGCATTCAGCCCACTTTACTCCAATACCCCTAAATAAAATCGACCACAACCAATTATCTCATCAATAAAAATTTAAATCACATCCCAAATGATTAGGATTGATTTACTGTGATTTGCCAAATAATTTCAGTTTTGTTAAAACTACTATAATTCTGCATTTTTTTAATAATTAAATGACTTCTGAAGGTTTAAAACATAAACCTCACCACTTTAACTCAAAGTTCAGTTTAACTGCATCGAGTAGTACAGTATGAAATGGAAGGAAAATATATCTGAAAAGTGTGGTGTGCATTTGTATCCAGCCTCATTTTACTCAGATATCCCTAAAAAAAACAATTTACCTTCAAGGTGACTTAATATTCAGAATTATGTAGAATTTAAATTAATAAAGCCGTTCTGCGGAGATTTGCACCTCATAATTAAAATCCCAATAGAATTTGTTTTAAAGTTAAGACTTTAAATTTTAACATTTGTATTTTACATAATTAGATTCCTAATCATTTTAAAAAGGTCTTAATCTGAAGTTTTGCAGGATTTCTGAAAAATATTGAAGGATTTTTCATTTGATCATCTTCAGTCCAGTGAAATAAATTAAATAAGGCAACAAATTAAGGACAAAAGTAGAAATGCGAGAAAATAATTGAATTCCCTGTAATGGATCTCTGAGCCAATGGCTTCTGCATCACTTTAAAACCAGCCAAGAAAAGGCTTTTTGTCCCTTCCTTCTTTCCTTTCAAACCCAAATACCTAAACCATTCAGTTCCAGCTGATTTGTCTTTATTTTCATGACTTATGGAGATAAATGGCTATAAAAAGGCCCAATATTTCCTTTAGTTCAGAGTTCCATTTTCTACCAGCCGTGATTACGATAAGGAAACGTGCTAATGGATATTTATTGGCTGTGGTGGGCACACTAATGCTAATGTGCTAGTAGCATAGCTAACTTTGAAAACATTTAGCATACTTAGCTTCCTCTCATTTAAATTCTAAAGCACTAATTTAGTTGGCTGTTTTGTAAACTTTCAAATAAAGTTTGATATCGCCATAATATCGACTTAGATCTCCAGCTTTTGCTAAACACCATGTTGGTGTAGTGCATTAGCATTATCCTCTGGTAAATTTCACGTGGGTGTAGCACCAGTTTCTGCTAAATTCCATGTTGTTGTAGAGCTTTAGCGTTAGCTTCTACTAAGCATCATGTTGTTGTAGCACTTTAGCATTACCTTCTGCTAAATTCCTTGTTGGTACAGCGCTTTAGCATTAGCTTATGCTAATTCCTTCTTGGTGTAGTGCAAGTTTTTACTAAATTCCATGTTAGTGTGGCACATTAATATTAGCTTCTACTAAGCATGCTGTTGTAGCACTTTAGCATTAGCTTCTATTGAATTTTTTGTTGGTGTAGCAATTTAGCATTAGCTTCTGCTAACTTCCATGTTAATAAAGCGCTTTAGCAATAGCAGAAAGAATGCTTACTACCAGTGCTTTGGGATTAGCGCAACATTTCGGCTAGTTGTGTCCACCACTGTGTCTGGGGTCATACAGAAGCAGATATTTAGTGGGTAAGAAGCATCCTGTTGATTGGCCAATCATGGTGGATTGCTCCTTTCTGTACCAGAAAAATATGGTTCCCAAACATCCAGAACCAGAAAACTGCAAACAACCATCAGAACAAATAAACTTGGGGCTAATTTGGGCCTGCTGCGGAGCCGTGGATATGTGGTCACAGTGACGAGGCCGACAATCATGAGACTTTAATACAAGGCTGCGACAAACATTTAAAAACAGAAGCAAGCATGGCAAAAATCGGCAGTGCATTCCTCCGGTTCGGCTGGAGAGTTTCACTTCAAAATGGCGTCCTTCTGCGTTTTACCGGCACAAAAGTACCGCTTAGTTTTCATGGGTTTAGCGGTTCAACCCTCCAGTTCGGCTTCCTGCTCTGCGAATTTCCTCCATCGCTTGTTTTTATGACTCATCAGGTGCAAAATGCAGCGTAAAAACAAAAGAATGACAGTGCAAAGACATTCAGCATCAAAGACTCCAGGAATTAAAAAAAACGATAATCCAGCTTCCAGGAATGGAAATAATCCAGGTGATTGTGGAGGAAAAGTTTGGGAATACTGGTGGAGGGACGAGTGTGAGGCCAGCACAGCAATATTTTAATCAGTTGGCGCAATAATGAGGTCAAGAAAAACATAATCATCTCGTATAAAAACAAAATCTTAAAAAAAATTCAATTCAAGCATAAACAAAGCCGATTTCTCAATCCTTTTATTCGCACTAGGCATGGGCTGGCAGAGGAACGTGAAGGTCTACCAAACGTTTAGAGTTAAACTTTATTTTGATGCTTTGTTAGATCAGCCAGATCAGAACATCAATTATAGAAAATCTCTTTTTTTCCCTTATTAAAGACATAGTTTTCAATCCACTTTGGGGTTCCTCAGGGCTCCATTCTTGGCCCATCAGTTGCTTTTAAACTACTCAAGCTTGTACTGGTTAACAGAGACGATAGGAAAAAATAAAGCAGACATTTTAACCCCTCGCTGTTAACGTTACTTTAAATTAATAACTCAGCCATTTTTGGTCTTTTTCTCTCTTTACATGTGGGGTTCCTCAGGGGTCTATCCTCAGTCCCAGTAGTTTTTTTTTTTTAGTTTTTTTTTTTAGCTACTTTTACTTAAATATCAAAATGAGATGCAAGAGAAAAAGTTCTTGTCTGGATTCTGGTTGGTGCAAAACAAAGATGACCAATTAATGGGTTAGAAATCAAAATAAGAATAAAAGTAAGACATTTTAACCTCCAGCTGGTATTCAACTTCAAACTAAAAACTCCCATTGATTTCTGGTACATGTGTCCATCTACATGTGGAGTTCCTCTGGGCTCCGTCCTCGGTCCCATTTATTTGATGCTCTCATTTGGTTTGATCCACAGTTACTACAAAGCAGTGATTCTTATCTTCTGTACATCATTCAAAAATAAGTGATTCAAATTTCTTAATTATTCCCTAAATTTGTCATAAAATTCTCTAAGAGACTAAACCAGTCAGTCATTTCATTCAGGTGTGTTGGCCCAACAAAAAAATTTATAAACTCCATGTTTATGTGATTAGTTTTGAAAACACGGATTGAAAATGCTCTAATTCCCCAAGGTTCCAGAATGTGACAGCTGAGAATATTTTTTCCAGTCATGATTCCATATCTGAAGCTCCGCCCACATGCCAAACCTGACCAGAAGTTTGAAACAGAAAAAAATAATCAGATTTTATTTATTCATTTTTTCCCATTTCAAGTAATTTTTTTAGTTTCAAAATGTATTTGTTTATTTTATTTTTTTAAACAAATGTTATGGCCCCAGTGAAGCTCCATAAGGGACAGAATTTTGATCTAGACAACAGCTGAAGGTAAAACTCAATCATTTTCATTTTTAATTAATTGTTAAATTGTGAAAGAAGGAAATTAAATTGGTCTAACGATGAATTAATTACAGTTTCTATGTCATCATGAGAAACTGATTATATATTATTTATTTAGTACAGGGGCCATGCCCCCTCCTGGCCCCCATCTAGAACCGCCAATGGCTGTAATAATCAATATGTGACAATTAGATTATATTCTACATTTTAACTTTTAATTGATTTTGCAAATACCAACCCATGCCTAGTTCCGGCCAACGTTTCATGATTTATCCTTCAAACAACCGGAATGTCAAAGTATTCGAGGTCTGACTTTTAAAAAATCAAGTAAGAAGTTTTTCCTCCTGGTTTCCTTCACACATGCAAACGAAAACCTCACAGAAATGAAGTTGGAAAAAAACGTCGAATCGCAACATTTAGAAGAGTTCACATAAACACATTCTGCAGAGCCATGATTTGTTTGGACCGTTTGGACATACAGACATATTATCATTATTAATATAATTGGCGAAGGTCACTTTTTTCCAGAGCATTCGATACGGAATAAAAGCTGCTACTGATCAACAGGTGTCTGCTTTACGGCGGCAAATCAGGCCGATGTAAAAAAAATTGAAAAAAATTCCACTAAAATATTCAGATAATTTTAGATTAAGCTCAAAAATTTAAGAAAAAAACAGAAAATTCTTTTTTAAAAAGTTGAAAATTTTCGATTTTTGAAACTTAGTTTCAAGTTTCTTAAAGCAAATGTTTTACTTTTTGAGCTCCATAATTTTCAAGTTTTCTTCTGGAAAACTTCTGAGATTAATTTCAAAATTTAGGAGGTGTTTTTATTATTTTTTTTAGCAATTTTTGTCACTTTTGAAGCTCAGAAATTTCCAAGACTTTTTTCAAGAAAATTTCTGGCAATAATCTCAAAACATAAGTTATTTCTAACAAGTTTTCAGCTTTAGAAACTCAGATTTTTTTCTTTTAGTAAATTTGTAAGATTAAACTAAACATTTCTAATTTTGTTCTAGCAAATTTTCAACTTTATGAAAAATTTCACCAGCAATTTTTCTACTTTTTTCCTTCCAAAAGATTTCTGAATATCTAAATTTCTCATTTTTTTCTAGCAATTTTCAACTTTTCAAGCTCAGAAATTTCCAGGTTTTTTCTAGAAAATTTCAGAGATTAGGTAAATCTCAAAATTTCTGAGTTTTTGGTGTAATTTTTTCTTTCCGTCTGCAACGGCCCCAACACGCCGTCGTTCTTCTTCACCTCCTTCCGAACGAAGAAGGGAAGTTTTTTTTTTAAACACCTCAGAAAAACATCCAGAAAGTTTAATACAGCATGAAAACCTGAAACTAAAGAAAGGCCAAGAGAAGCTTTACAGTAAAACAGAAGCTGAAATCAAACATGCACGTACAAAAACTGGAAAAGAAAATAGTTGTGGCACCCTTTTACCTTCATGTTTTGTTGTTTTTCTGTCTGCTATTTATAATCTGCACAGAAGCAGAGAAAGTCCTAACACTGAACTCCGTCACCAACGAGCGAAAGTGTCGGACAGATCAACTGTCCTCCATCGGAGGGGGAAACACAGCCCAGCTGCTTCTTTGTTTTTGTTTTTTCCTTTTTCATTCCCATTTGTCGCTCTGGGAAACCTCTGCGGCAGGAGGCCTGTGGCAGGAGGTCGGCGGGGTCGGAGCGCCGCCGTGAGCTGCGGTCGGAGATGCTGCCGTCCGGCCGTCAGAAGTAAAGCGCCGGTTCGCTGCTGTAGTCGGACAGGGAGGAGCTGTCTGCCGGAGTCAGCTGGACACAAAACGACGTTAAACACCGTTACATGAGGTCAAAGGTCACAGCTGGACTCAACTTCTCCTCATGTTTATTGGAGAAAACCAGAGATTTTAGGTCAGAACTCACTAGAATTTGCTCAAAATTTCACTTAGAGTAGGAAATAAATTGTGATTAATCGATAATTGAAATAATCATCTATTAACTGAAATAATCGTCTATTAACTTATTAATAGAATAATCGCTAACTGGAATCGATTAATCGCTAACTGTAGTATACAGACTCAAAAATGATCACTTGGTGAAAAAACAACATATTCAAAGCAGTAATTAAGCCAAAACTATACAAATACGTAAACATTTTGTTCAAATTTACCACATGAATGCTTCGGTTTTGCATTTAAGGCAATAAAATGTTTATTTTCTTATTTTGAGAAGAAACTGAATTGTTCAATTCTCATGAATTTTTAATATAACAAAGGTTTAAGCGGTTAAATGAAAATGTGTAGCATTAAAAAAATCAAATTAATCGATTAATCGTTTATTTCTTATTTTGATAACTTGGGTCAAATATCATCATAAATGCAAAATCTACATATTTTATTAAAGCTTTACCTTAATTACATCTCTCAATAAGTTGTTTTGTTTCACCAAATTGACTTTTTTGAGTCTGTATGCTCCAGTTAACGATTAATCAGTTACTAAATTAGTGGACAGCTACTTCAATAATTGATTAATCACGATTAATTTGACGAATCAGTTCAATCCTACATCAAAATCACTGCTATACAAGCATCTAGTTTCAAGATTTTGTTGCATATAAGGTGGAAAAATGTTTAAAATGATTGATTAAGATCTTATTCTATTTCCACCATAGTATTTTGACATTTTAAACTTATTCACCATCATTATTAACAAAAAAAAAACAATATGTGAGGCTGGAAAACATCTCAGATCCAAACAGTTTTCCTTTCAGCGTTTCTTGGCTCTTACCATGACCTCCTCTGTGACCTGCGGCGAAGTGGGTTCTTCCTGGTAAACTTTGTCTTCTTGTTTGTTTTCCTGCCAGGTGTTAAAGTCCACAGAGTGCTTGGGAATGTAGCTGGAAAGGTCTGAAAACAATTAGGAAAACACATTATTATTTAATTTATTCAACATTTATTCTGTAGTGTTGTTATCCACATAATAATGAAAAAAAAATTGCTTGCTGAACTGAAACCAAATGTAGTTACAGGTTTTCTCCAGTAGGGGGCTCTGGGATCCAACTAATAAATCAGATCTGGTTTGATTTCAGGTTTTACTGCATATTTTCTTTAACTTTTCTACATAAAATGCAACCTAAAATCTTTATATATAACTTAAGATAGTTTTTAGCTCAGGATTGTTCATATCATTTCATATTCTTAACACTTTGTGTGAGAAATTCCCATTTTACCAAACAACAAAAGGTTTCTTTTTATAAGAAAATTGGTAAAAAGGAGAAAATTCCACCTCATGGAGATAAAACTATTTAGAAATTGTATTTTATTAAGTGTCACCACTTCAAATAATAAAGTGTATGGAACTGATCCCACTGTTTCCGCACACCTCACTACTGTCTCATTGTTTTCATTCGATTCCCTGCAGAAGAATTGGTGAAACTTGATTTTTTAAAGATTTTGACAAGCAACTAAAGACTTAAATATATATTTTATATGGACTGTAGGTGACAAACACAAAGTAATTCAGAATTGTCCAATGGAAGGAGGAGGATGCCTGATTGTTAATGTTTTCATACAATTGGTAATCTGAAAAGTGTGGAGTGCTTATTATGTTTTAGTTCATGTTCAGTTAGAATGGACAGAAGGTGTCTGTGAGCATCTATTTTCAAATCTAGCTACAGAAAGTAAGTCTGGACTTTGACTAGGTCTGAATTGTTCTGTTGGTTTGGTTTTACAGTTTGGTTTTGTTTTGCTTTCATGTCGGGTCTCACCGTTTCCGTTTTCGGAGTGGACCGGCGAGCCGACCAGGCCGGGTCGAGGGATGTGGAAACGTCCCACCATGCTGGGCTGCTCGTCCGCTGGCGTCCCGTCCCGCTTGTCGTCCTCGTCCTCCTCGCCGCTGTCCCACACGCTGCTCTCTGACGGATACTCGTAGGTGCTCTGGAGGCTCGACTCGTTGAACGAGATCTTCAGCTGCGAAGAGACGCAGGAAAATATAAACTTTATTTCTTTATGTCCGTCATAAACCTTATCAACAAAAGTAAAAAATGTTCTGTGTCGTGTTGACGGCTTCCGGGACACAGATCAACAACAACTGCCATAAATCAAATGTAAATAAATCATTTTCTTTAATTCATACATTTTATCTTTATTATTGTTGCATCATTATTACTATACTTTTATTTGACTGAATCTTTTTTTTTTAATTTTCATTACATTTTAGATTTTTTTACTATTGCATTTATTTTACTACCATACTTTTTATGTGACTGAACCATTTTTATATCTTTATATCTTTATTTTTAGTCTATTTTTGTCACATTTTTACTTCCATATTTTTATAGTTATTGTTTTTATTTTTATTTATTCCATTACTTTACTTGTATATTTCTAAGCTGATAGTAGGAACTCTTTATTAGTAATTAATGACCTCCTGTTTCCCTGGAGTTTAAACATGATGCGACACAGAGGCCCATCTCTTCAAAATGGGAAAGATAACAACCTGCTATCTAATTAAGGCATATCAACAATAACTACTAGCTTAAACTTAAACAAAGCAATAATTAAAACATTTAAAGCAAATAAAACTCTGGATGTGGGAACCAAGTTAGATGCTTAAGATGGAAAACAACATTTTAAAGAAATAAACTGTAAAATAAAATACTTTTCAGTGACAGATTATGCGTTTTGACTCTGAATGGTGTCAAAGAGTCGAAGGTGTTGACGTTATTGTTGGTTTGTTGCCGTGTGATGCAGATTAGGACAGATTTAGATCAGGGATAGAGTTGGGCAGCCCCAGTTTAACCCACTGCTCTCTATGTTTGCATTGTTTTATTTCTGGTTGCCATGGCAGTACAAGAGCAGGAAGTGAAACAGTGTAGCTCGCATGTGGCCCATATGTATCAATAGCACCTTTTATTTTAAACCAGTTGTGGTCATTATGGGACTCTACAAAAGTAAAGTCTTAAACTGGTTTTGAAACCAGCTTCGGTGTCCATTTTTACCCCACTTCCTGCTCATGAATTTACATTTTTCAATTCAACAATATTTCGTTTATCCTAAAGTGAAATTAAATGATTCATAGCTCAATAACCAGGCAGCAGAGACATTAGCGACTATCCTGGATAACAACATGAGTTGCTAGCATAGCAATGCTAATCCACTTCCTTTGCTTTTGCTGTTTCTCTTTGAATCTGTTTGGCTGTACAGTTAGACTATGAAGTCGGGAATAGATCTCTACATCCTTTTCAACTCCTCTGTGGTTCAAGTATTATTCCAACTTTTGAGATGCTAACTAGATGCTACCAGTTGTAAAAACACACTTTGTTACGGTTATGCATCTTGGTGTCATAAAGTAGAAAAAAGACCAAAAATCCTTCCAGCTGTACAGTATTCAGAACCAGAGCTAATAGAGAATCACATCCAGGTTGAGTACTTTTAAGTAAAATTCCACTTGCTTTAAATAAATAAATAGTAATTACATTTAAAAAGCAGCTCCATTTTAGCTTCAGTCAATAAAACAAGGTCGGTAACAGCAATTTAAGTTAATATTGAGCTGCTTTTTAGCCTTTTCCTGTTCCGCTGCTAACAGTCGCGGTTAGCCTTCTCAGGGCTAGCATTCCGTTACCATAGCTACCTGAACAAGAACATTCCCAAAATAAAATGTCAGGACCTTAACCACCCGAGTAAATACCAACTTTACCTTTACAGTTATCGTTGAGATTTTAAATAGGTGAAAATGGGCAGTTAAAGTCTTAAACAAAATCTTTAACATCGCTTTAAAAGTCTTCGTGCTTCGACGCCATTTTAAAAAATGGATGGCCAACTCAAGACTTTCCCAGAGACAACAGACGGCGTGTTTAACCCACTGAGATCTCTGTCTGGAGGAGCTGTTGTTCAGGCCGGATTACACGGCTCGTCTCGCCTGAATCAGCGGCCGAGACCCGCCAAACAGACGCTTCTTACGGCGCCAGCCTGGAGACAAGCGGGCCCAGACACGGAGCTCCCGCAACGAAGCCACCTGGCCCGCTGAAGCGACGCCAACCTGCGGATACCGAGGCAGCCAGCGCCGGTGGGAAGGGACCGACCGGTGGTTCTGCAGCGTCAGCAGATGATAGAGACTGAGTAATCATGCAGCAATAAGGAAGTGACAGCCTGTCAAGTCATAAAGTGAAAAGACTCGAAGTATCAAACTCTGCTTTGGAAAAAAGAAAAAGAAAAGTTGTAGATTTCCGCCAAACAAAAGTCAGAAATTTTGAGATTCGCCTTAGAAATTTTCCAGGAAAAATTGTGGAAATTTCAGAGTTTCAAAATTTGAGAATTTGCTTTAAAAAACTCCAAGAATAATAAAAATATTATTTTTTTATTCATTTACAGTTCAAAATGTAATTTATTGTTGCATTATCTGAAAGTGGATCCATCCATCCATCCATCCATCCATCCATCCATCCATCCACATTATAAAGTTGTTTGCAGTCATTTTGTTTCCTTCCTCGTCTATCACTGACTCGGGCCTCTAAAATCAGAACGGTCCGGTCAAAGCTCGACAGGAAATTGCAGATAGGAAATCAGAAAACATTTTATAACGACTATAAAATAAAAGGAGCGCAACTGAATGTTGCTGAAACCAAACTCCAGTTTATCCCCCGTGTTTCTGAGCCTGAATGTCTCTTTAAGTGAGGTAAGAGTTTTTCTGCTTCATAATCACAACCACAAAAAAAGAAAAAAAAATTTACACCAAGATCCATTTTTAACCAGTGAAGAGCGCAGTTCCTCTTTAGCGGGCGGTTATAGCTCAAGTCGACTCAAAAAGCCCCTCATAGTTTATAAAAAGCCACTTTCAACATGTTCTGACCGCTTGTAGGCGTCACAAACGCGAAACGCTTTTATTTCTTCCTCTGCTGTTGCCATGGAGATCGAACCTTTGCTCTGCGGTGTCCACAGATACGTTTCCTGTTCTAAAAACACAAGGGAATTAGCTCAGGTGTTAAGATTATCGGGCCAGAAAGCTGACCAATCAGAGGAGCCACTCCACATATTTATAATCCCGTAAAGCCTGTGCAGGAGTGCCAAGGTGCAAAGGTCATTCAGGAGAAGATGAGGCTGCATCACCTGCAGCCTGACCTACATTTGATACCGAAGGAGCTAAATGGTCAAAGTAGCTTCATTTATCATGATTAACCTGGTTAATAACTTTGTCATATTTCACATCCTGGGAGTAATTGTAAGACGGAAGAAAAATGCTGAGTCGAATCAAATAAAAAATCTGAAAAGTGTGGCGTGCATTTGTACTTTCCTAGGACACTCCTTAATAAAATCCAGTGCAAAACAAAACTGAACTTTCTGTCCTACATGCTACGTGTTAACAAGAGTTAGCAATTATCTGAGTAATTGTTAATTAAATGAGTAATCATTGATTTGAGTGTATATATGGATGATGTCATAGGCAAAATCCCACCGCCGTCTCCCGCTGGAGGGCAAAAAGCTTCAAACAAACCATCATTGGTTTTAGCTGTTAAGTTGTCAATATAAAGCGCTAAGTCTTATATGTACACCTGAAATAAGAAAGAAATTGAGATGCAGTGCTTTGCTACTATGATAACTAGATAACAAGGTCAGGAAAAAGTTTAAATTAAGAAAAAAATACCAAGGGAGAGGGAAGTAGGTCAGCTATGCTAGCTTGACTATGACAACCATAACATGTAGATGGGCTGTGGAATTCAGTGTCTCTCAGTTCAGTTAAAAAAAATGTAAAAACTGACCTGAACACCAACTCTGACATCATCAGTAGAGCAGGTGTTTATATTAGCTAATCAACCACCTCAGTGTTAGCTCTGCTAATAGCAGGGGTAGCTAATCCACCACAGCGATCACTTATTAATAATCGCAAAATAAACATCAAGCCTGAAAACATAAAACTGTAACGGACTGAATGTTCTGTTCTCTGTGTGGGAAACGTTTGAGTGTTTCTTGGTGTTGAATCCTGAAACATAAAATGGGCTGTTGTCAGTTTCTATGGCAACAAGTTTGTGTGTAGCGTAGTTGACAAAGAGGGAGAAAAAAGTGGTTTTGAGTTGCTCTTTAATGTTTTTCTGCCTTATCTGGAAGTTAACACAGAAAGTTTCCTTTGCGGTGGCGCACTGCACTAAATGAAAAACACCAACAGCTCCAGGTTTTATTTAGTTAACAGAGTCGTCGTACAGCAGCAGCGCAGCGATGGGTAGCAGGTAAAATAATCGTCCTTTTGCCCTCCAGTGTTGAGAACATGACCCAAATTTCTGGATGTAAACAATAACATCCAACAGCTCCATATGGCATCATGTATAATCATTCAATCTGACTGATATGAGCGCATTTACGTGTTAGCAACTGGCAACAAATATAGTTATTATAGATTTTTTCCACCCAATTAGAGTATTCTGCTGCTTTGTGCTGGTCTACCAATTAAAATGACAATAAAATCCAGATATTTATATTCTATGTGCTCAAAGTGACAAAAGTCACAAATTATTCAAAATTCCCTTTGAAAAAACTTTGTAAAATGTGTCAGCTTCCAGGATATTGACTCATTTCAGCCACTTGAGGAAACAAAGACTTTCTCTGCTAGAGCGGCATTGTTGCTCCGTCTCTGGCTGCCAAAGCCGAGGCCCCATCAATAAATCAGGCTGGACTCGCTTCCTCTTTCACAGTCTTTCACTTTTCTTTTGCTCTGCCCTCGCTGCTCTGCCTCCAAGTCAGTGCGCCAAAACAAAGACGGGATTTTTAACTCTTCACGAGGTCCAGATATTTGTTTTGATGCTGAAAGCCGCTGCAACCAAGGCAGGAGTGGTTTGTCCTCTTTCCTGAGGGCAAATGAAGCGGAGGAAAAAAAAAGGTCCACCAGCAGATTTAGGAACGCTGTCATTCTGGTTCACCACACGGTGCAGAAACAGGAAGCCGCGGCATCAGGGACGGCCTTCGTTTTATATTTACCAGAAAACCCACAATGCACTGCAGGGTGAAGCTTTAATGCACAACTTTAGGCTGAACTACTGCAAAGATTTGGTTGAGAACAACAATCTGACACACAGAGATACTGACAACAGCCACAAAAATGCTGCTGTTACTCCTCCAGACCTGTAGGTGGTGCTAAACAAAAAGCCTCAAGACCAAGTTAGTGGTAAAGAAATACATTTAAAAATAAATGTACAATTATGCGCTAACGTGAAAAAATGCGGGGACCTGTTGATTTTGCATTAATTTCCATAATTGAAAGAATTTTTTTTTAAAAGGCAGAATTTTGGGTAAATATAAATCAAAATGGAGAGATTAACGTCAGAAATCAGAAAAAAGTCAGAATTCTGCAAAAAAAGTCAATCTGTGGAAAAAAAGTTCAAAATTCAGTGAAGAAAAAGTCAGAATTCTAAGATAAAGTTAGAATCTTGAGGAAAAAGTCTGAATTCTGCGAAAAACAGTAAAAATTCTGCGAAAAAAAAGTGCTTGTTTCGCAGAATCCTTTTTTTCCAGTGGCACTAATCCTCTTCCATAGATACTGTACTTTTGTATGGTTGCACCAATAAATAGGCTCACAATTTCTTAATTATAAGAGATCGGTGATCGATTGACATTTACATGAAAAAATGATCTCATTTACCTCTGGAATATATTCAGCAGCTGCTCAGACAAAAGAAAAAATGGCATCAGGCATTTTGGAGAAACTGCAGTTGGTTCACCTCTAGTTTTCTTAATATTTCTCCATCTTTACCAGAGTTTGCATTTCATAGGATCTTTTTCACACTAGAACTTCACATCATCTAAAAATTTTTAGCTTCCTTTAGTTTTCCCCAGTTGAAATGAAAAAGCGCAGACAGAGGACAGAAAGACGGAGTGAAAGCTGTGGAGGAGATTATGTCTCCATCAGTGTCCTGATGAGCGGCTGCCAGGAATTTCTTTCCAGGCCAAGCGGCATGAATGTCCCCGTTTGGTGGAGCGTGCTTCCTGCACAGAGCTCCGACTGCGCCTGAAGTTTAACAACCTCACTGAAGCTGCGCCACAGTCAAACCGCCGCAGCGCATTGAAGGCGCTGCAGCTGCAGATTTCTCAGAGTTAAACCGAATCTCTGGATCCGTTTCCACCAGCAGAGCGTCCAGGCTGAGCAGGTGCCTGATTAGAGCTAATCTCCAGCAGGCGGATAATATTAGACCATGATGATCAGGCTGCAGAGCGTCAGCTGCATCACAGCCTCAAGGCAAAGCTGCATGCTGCAGCGGCGCAGCGTCAACCTGAGCAACAGGCAACGCGCTCGAAAATCTGCTTGTTTTTTCTAGAAAATTTCTGAAATTAATCTCAAAATTTATTTTTTTCCTCAACTTTTCAACTATGGTAGCTCAGGAATTACCATATGTTTTCTAGAAATCCAAAAATTTCAGAATTTTTTTCTTGCAGATTTCTTATTTTTGGAGCTCAAAGTTTCCTTCATCTCAAAATGCATCACAAACTCAAACACACAGCCAGTTAGTTTTTAGTTTGTTTTGTTTATAAAACCACTGAGGTGACTGAACGACTCCACCCTGGAGGAGCGGATCAAACAAACAGCTGAAACTTCTGACCACCAAATGGAGTCAATATTCCAGTTCAGTGTAAATGTTTCTGTTTCATGTGATTTTAAATCTCAGATTCGTTTCTATCAAACCAACGTAGGCGGACGCTGCTGGAAGCGTGTTTACTCTGTCGGTGTGACTCAGGGAGATAATAGTTCGCCCTTTAGCCTCCTGTGAGTGAGTGTGTGCCTGGCTCCAGCGTTGGATTATCCCTGATAAGAGCCAGAATAAAAAGCAGGTGGATTTCTGAGAACGTTCCTGCAGGTGAACCAGGTGTGTAAGGCGACACTGGCAGGGTGGAGATCCAAACCAATCAGACGGTCCACTCCCAACACACACAACCACCATTCATTGTTGGTGCGTTTAATGGCAGACTGAAAAAGTTGGAGGTTTAGGTGTGTCTGCAAAAGTCACAATGGAGACAAAAGGAAGGTCAGAATGACAGGATGAACGGTGGGAAAGTCATCCTGAGGAGAGAAACCAACTGGATGTCAGTCCTGATGGGAAACACAGGAGAGGAACCAGGAAGAGCTTAAAGACAAACTGGTGACGGTTTAATCTGCAACACCAACAAGTCACAGGCAGCAGAGAAATAAAACTGGTTACAGTTTGTTTACTGGCCACTTTAATTCATTTTAGACCATTTAGAAATATAACAAAGGTTTCCTATGTGTTTATCACAATATGATGTTAATAAATCAGTCATTAAATATGGATGGATGGATGGATGGATGGATGGATGGATGGATGGATGGATGGATGGATGGATGGATGGATGAATGGATGGCTTTTCTTTTTTTTATGTAACTGTACTGCATACTATAATTTTAAGTGGTTAAATAAAAAATCTGCAGAACATGCCAAATTTTATTAATTTTTTTAAAATTAATATTAATCTTAATCGATAGAATACTCGATTACTCAATTAACTGTTAGCTGTCGCTTTGTTTTGGGACAGTAAGTCATATTTCTAAGCTTTCTACTCTATTATAAACGCTTGTCGTTTTAAAATGATAAATTACAGAAACCTGCAGCAACCGCACTGACGTCAAAACACGTCTAGTAGAGAGAGAGAGAGAGAGAGAGAGAGAAGGAGAGACAGAAAGAGACAGAGAAAGAGAGAGACAGAAAGAGAGAGAGAGAGAAGGAGAGACAGAGAGAAAGAGAAAGAGAGAGAGAGAAAGACAAAGAGAGGGAGAGAGAGAGAAAGAGAGAGAAAGACAAAGAGAGGGAGAGAGAGAGAAAGAGAGAGAGAGTCCTTCTTATCCTGGAATCCTAATGACGGGATAGAATGGCCGCCGCTGGCGTTGCCATGGTGACAGGCGCCATGGATATGAGACGGAGGGAAACGATAGAGAGGAAGAAAAGAGAGGAAGAGGAGAGAGCTGAAACAAACGAGCAGAGGTTTGGGCGAAGCAAACAGGAAAAAAACAAACAACCCGGAACCGCCGAAGACAAAAACCCGAGGAAGACAGAGCTTTACGCTTTTTGACGTGCTGCTGACGTCACGCCGGGCGCGTGGGACAGCGACACGCGCGCCCGGCGTTTCATGTGGACTCTGCTTCTGCCAGATTATTTGAATGACATTTGCATCCGAGGTACAAAACGTACCACATCAAACCCGCAGCGGAGAAACAGCTGAGTTTGTATTATTTTAAAATCCTTAAAGAAGCTAAAAAAAGGAACAATCCGGGGTAGATGGGTTGAAAGAAACAGAAGAGGTCTCACTCTGATTCTTTTTTAAATAATAAAACCCGCAACGTCTGCTGGCGTCCGCTTCAGCTCCTTACTCCTAAACACACACACTCTGAATTAAACATGACGATGATAGTGGGGCTTTACTGGCTGAATCCTAATTACACCGACTCTGCTGGCTGCAGCCCCAGGGCCGTGTGGGAAAACTAGCATTCACACACACACATTTACATGTTTCGGTGTGAGCCACAGAGTGTGTGTCATAGTTAAAGAGAACGACACGTAAGTCTCTCTTATTTGAAAACCAAATCTACCCCACAACCTGAGAAAAATAGAAATAGAAGCAGCACTTCTCAGACGTGAGAGTCATTTATTGTAAATATAGCAAAGTTCATTTATGACGGCGAATATGGTAGATAGAAAAAGTACACTTCCTAGAAAAAACTCAAGAAATGTTAGATTAAAGCTGAAGTACACAACTTTTCCATATTTGTTGAAACTGTCACACAATGATGACAGTATAATATGAGACACATAATCTGTGAAAGGATCCATCTCCCCCCTGAGCTACTATTGCTATCTGAAGAAATAGCAATGTGGCCACTGCTCCAACCAAAAACAACCAATCAGAGCCAAGAGGAGGGTCTTAGTGCTGTCAGTCAATAGCTGCTAAATGTGCTACCGGCAGTGAAACAACTTACCTACAAGAAAACCATTTAACAGCCGTCATTGACAGCCACGCTAACTAGCCTTAGCATTCACAAAAAGCTATGCTAGATGCAGCGTAGCCACAGTGGGGAGGATGAGCTAACACTCGCCTTCTGGCTTTGATTGATTGTTCCTAATTAGCACTGGGACAAGACAGAAGAGGTAGATTTTTAGCAGATTCTCTCTCATATCATTCTATCACAACGCAACAGTTTCAACAAATCTCAGAAAATATTATAAAAGTTACATACTGAGCTTTATCTCAGAAAACTCGGAAATGTCTGAGTTCAAAACGGTGAAAATTTGAGCGGAAAAAAACTACATTTTTAGATTATTCTCAGAAAACAACTTGGGAATTTTTGAGTTTTAAAGTGAAAATTTTCGACTTTTGAAACTCAGAAATTGTTGAAAAATTAATTTTTTTTTACTTTATTCACTCATAAAATTTTTGTGTTTTTTACCTAGAAAACTTCTGAACTTAATCTCAAAATTTCCAAGTTCCCCCTGATGTTTTAGTTGGAAACTCAAACACTGGATTTTACCGATCCGTGAACGCACCATGCTAGCTCTGTTGTTAGTCACACTAACAACAGAGCTCGTTGAGACAAAAATCAAAGTTTCCATCGTTTGAAATCAAAAGGAGAAAAACAGAAATGTAAATCCATTTTCATTTCTCTTCTTTTTTGTTGTTTCCTTCAGTGGTTCTTGGAGCAGCGCCACCACAGGTGAGGAGGGGAACTGGTTGTTCAAAGTATTTGGTTGGTTTGACTCAGTGCAGTGTGAACAGCAGCAGCTGAAAAAGTAACCAATGTTTCAATTCGACTCCAGTCTACCAAACTATCTAAAACATTATTTGCACACCAGAGGAGAGAATATATTTGGCATTAACAACCTCACACCAGCTGTGAAACGTCATGGTTTGGAGAAAAATCCACCATGAATTCAACCGTTAATCAGACAGTGTTGGATCCTGAACTGATAAACTGGAAACCTTACCGTCTTAGAAGGTTAAACTATAACTCAAATACACCAATAAATCCGTTATCTCAATAAACTTTACGGAAGGTGGGATGATCGGAAAGGGATTTAAATAGCAGTCCACCAGATCAATAATGACGACACACGTCTTCATAATCCGTTTACGCGACTCCGGTTCTGACTCTGAAAGGACAAGGAGGCGCGGTGGCAGGTTTCAGGAAGCGTAAGGGAGGAGAGAGCAGAGATGGGGAATGTCTGCCGGGCGGTAAATAATTAAACACAATGGACTTTCTCACCTGTAGCCCAGACGCACAATGTAAATGTAGGAGCGTGCCCTTTCATTGGCCTTCCTGTGTTACAGGGAGCTCTTAACCATTCGGGGTATATTTAAACCTCCAGGATGGATGAAAAGCAAAGCAAAAATCCATAAACTGCATCTAAAATTCAGGAAAATGCAAGTATGACTGATAAAACAGGAAGAGGAATGGTCTGAATGCCTTCTGGCCTGTTTTTCTACCAACACTTCACAGATTTGGTGGCAGCTGAAGCACATCTCCACTCAAAGCTGTGCTTTAGTGTAACGTTTCAAAAACAAACCGCATCAAGGTCCTCCTGGAACCGGGCCGAGGTGGTGGGAAGTCTGGATTCCTCGATTCCCTGGAGAACAACTTCGACTAAAGCAAACCTGAAACCACATTTCCAAGGATCCCAAAGTGTCTTGTGGTTGGTCACTTCCTTGACAGCTGGAGGTTTCAGTCCAACTCAAACAGCCTCCCTGTACCGAGAACATGTGGATGGCTTTTCTGCTTAAAAAATAATCCTTACTTCACATCTAATGCCAGAAATCATTGGGAAACTCAGTGCCAGAGAACCAACAGATGGTAACTAATGACTCCTGAAGCCATTTTAATGTGGAGTAAAAGACAACTGGCCTGTTGAACAATCAACAATAAAGCCAATTTGCTTTATAAAAGGTTTGAAAAACTGGACAGTGTTGAAGTCAAACCACTCAATCCAAGGTTTGGTTTAGACCGAAGCCAGGAGAGAAGAAAAACCAAGACAGGGCGATAAATCGTTTATCGATTCATCAAATACTTGGTTTTTAAGATTCAGTTTTTGGAAAATCTGGATTTTTCTTCACCAATGACTCATTGGGTTTCCATAGTTCAGCCATGTCTTCACGCCCAAAGCCGCCATCTTGTTTTACAGCTTCTATTTATCTGGACTTTGAATTCAGGTCAACTCTGTGGTGGAGTATTAGGGCCAAGCTAAGACTTTATTTTTAATTACAAGAATAAAATCATGAGATTAATAGAATGAAGTAGTAATTTTATGTGAACAGCATGAAAAATAAAAAATGAGGAATGTTAAAAATCCTTTGAAGTTATACCTTGGTATAATACTTAATAACTATTAGAAAAACCTACTTTTAATACATCAGCATCAAATTATTATCAGTAGCAGGAACTTGAGGCTATCATACAAATTACTGCATCTGCTTTGAAGGAAGAACTACAGAAACTTAACTTTGTCATTTTAAGATGATTTTCTGGTAAAATGACATCTTTTCTTACCAATGTTATGACTGTGTTCTTGTAATTGAACTCAAAGTTTGGCTCTAACACTCCATTATATAATCAACAGAGGAGATGATTGGAATAGGAAACAATTTAATAATTGATAAAAATTGGATCTCGTATGAAAAACATGGATTTTAGGGAAGCGAGACAAAAATGAATGTTCTGCAGAACAATTGCAGCTCAACAATGGGCAGCGTCAGCAGTAATAATAACTATCTATCAAAAATAACGAGATTATGCCAAACAAATTGACATTTTGCTCCAAATCTTGGTTCAATACGACTGTACTGGGTATTTCTGCACCATCAGAACATCATGACTACAAAAGAACAAAGTGATCTGCAGTAAAAGCAGCTTCCCATAAAGTCACATTTATATGTAGCCCTGTTGTTCGGAGTGTTTACATATCCAAATGCTGCTTTTTGTGTTGTGAGGTTGTCCAGCTGTGAGTCAAATCAAAGAACAACGGCTTGGTTTTCCAAGCGGTTCAGAGACGCTGATCCCAGCGTCTGCATCCAAATGTCGATGTAAAAGAACCGCAGAGTTTGGAAGTTTTGGTCGGAGGTTCGAGGACGAGTTTCGGATCCGTGTGAAGAAGAGCGGCTGCATTTGTTTAACGCCTGAGTCACGTTGAGGTGAATGGGGGGAAAAAAGGTCAAGTTGAAGATGTGGAGAAAGTCAAAATAAATTATTTTTTTATTAATCAAACCCTGAAAAAAACTTTAAGATTATTCATAAAGTTTAAAAATATTTTAAAAAACAGAAAATCTGAGTCACAATTAAAGAAATCTCAACAACTCAAAACGCAAAATAAATGTAACTGGAAGTTTTAGTATTTTTTTTATTGACGTATAAAATTGCCAATCTGACTGAGTTTGACCTATTTTGCAAAGAATGGCCAGAAAACTAAAAACACCAGGGCTGAAATGATTAATCAAGTTAATAATGATTAATCAGATTAATCTATTATTTAAATAATTGTCAACTGATTTAGGAATAAATTAATTGTTAACCGAGTATGCACTCAAAAAGGCCATTTAATTGATTATTGAAATAATAATCAACTAATTCAGTAATTGATTAATCATTAGCTGAAGCATACAGACTCTTAAAAAAGCCACTTGGTGAAAAAAAATAACATATTCAGAGCAGTAATTAAGCCAAAACTGTACTAAAAATGTTTACATTTTGCATTTAAGATTAAAAAAAAAACACCTTCATCTGTAAATGTTTTAGCCAAAACTCCTAAAGTGGTGTAGCGTTAGCATCATTTGGTTCAAATTCACTAAAGGAATGATACAGTTTTGGATTTTTGGGATATAAAATGTTGCTCTTATTTAAAAGAAAAGCTTTATTTCATTGTTTATTTGCATATTTTGATGCATTTCTAATGTCTAGAAAGGTTTACGTGGTCAAATAAAAAAATCTGTAGAATGTCTAATTTTTTATATAGTCGATTAATCGATTAATCGTTAACGGAAGTAGAGACTCAAAAAAGGTTATATGGTGAAAAAAATAATGTAACTATTTGTTTATTTGCACTTTTCAGTGTGTTTCTAAAATAACGTAAAAAGGCTTACATGGTTAAATAAAAAATCTGTAGAATGACATTTTTTAAATTTGATTAATCGATTAATCGATGCCACACTTATCAGATTTTTAATTGCAAAACACCTTAAAAGTGAAACAAATTGGCCATCACTCCAAAAACAGTAATCTAAATGAATCAACAGAGCAAAACTCTGGTAAGAGTGACAAAAATCTGGTTCCATCTTCCTTCTCCCGTTATAACCAGCAGTTAGAGGGAAGAGAAACTTCAAAAACAAACTCTGCCGCCTCCACGACTCTCTGCAGCCACATCCATCACTTCCAAGAGGCTCTGCCGTCTTCCATTAAACCGGCAGGAAATCCAGGCTCTCTGCTAAGCGGAAGTCAATCCCAGTCTGTGTTTAACCCAAAAACTCAGAGCGATTTTATGCAAATGGAGGAGTGACGTGGAACAAGAAGCTGCTCTTGACCTACATACTGAAGCTCCGACAGAGGCTTTTCCTCCAAACGGTCCAATGGAAACACCAGGAATCAGGCTGGGAGGAAGGAGAGGAGTCAAGTTTCTGATGGGAACGGGGCTTAAGCCAAGCTCCTCGTTTAAAAAAGTTTTATATATTCAGGGAGAAAAAAATCCTCAAAACCGGGCCAGAACTCTGAGGTGCGGCCGCTCTGGTTTTACACAGAGAGAGAAAAACCTCAGAAATGATCCGGGCCGGGCCCAAACCTCCAGGCTGCTCCGAAACGAGCAAAAACACGACCAGGATGAGCAGAAAGATGCTGCTGCTGCTGCTGAAGCATCTTCAGCTGCAGCAGCATCGATGAAACAGCAAAGAAACCAGACAGAAGGTCACAGAGTGAGAGGCTGGAGATTCACAGGCTGATGGCTTTTAACGGGTCTGATCATCAAAATAGTAAATAAAAAAAGATTTAACTGATGCGCTGATTTAAAAAAATACATCAAAACAGTCAATAAAAATAACATTTAAAAATGTATTTATTTAAAAAAAAAGTTTGGTTGATATAATGATTTAAAAAATTAAACATAATACAAAAATATTTAAATTAAGAAAGAAAAGTTTAGTTCATCTATTTAAAAATTAAAATTAAAAAAGTTATGTTGATGTGTTGATTTAAAAAAAATATAAAAAATACTTAATGTAAAAGTTTGGTTGATTTGTTCACTAAAAAATAAAAATTAAAAGCATAACAAAGTTTTGTTCACATCGACTTAAAGTTAAAGAATTTCATGAAATTTATATAAAATTTTTATTCTTGATTAATTTTAAAAAGTATTCTGCTGATTTGTTGACTTAAATATAAATAAAAAAATAAATATAATAAATAAAAATAATCTAGAAAATATATTAAATTAATTTTTGTAAAAATAATTTGCTGATCTGTTTATTAAAAATGAATAAAAATTAAATAAATAAAAGTACTAAATATAAATAAAATATAAAACAACATATTTTAGTTAAACTTTTTGTGCATCTATTGATTAAAAAAATAAAATCCAAAAATATTTTTTAAAAGGTTTTGTTAGTCAAAGGTACTCACATCTTTTGGACTTTAACAACTTTAACACCTAATACAACCAAAAACTGAAATGAATTTAAAAGGTTTATAGAAACATGGTGGTGGCAGCATCATGCTGTGGTTTTTGAGCAGGAACAGAAAGATAAGGTTAAAGGGGAAACCCAGAAGAATCCTCCGTCCAGCAGCATTTATGTGACTTTAAACTCCTCACAGCTTAAGTTTGAAATGTGAAAACATTCTGCGCGTCTACGGGAAAGACGAGGTTTATGGTGCAACCGCAGCGTCAAATAAAAGCAGACAGGAAACAAAGCTTCACATGCAGCTCTCAATCTGACATCAGCCCTGCAGCGGCTCGCAAAATTAATTAGCAACACTCCCTGATATTTAATTAATCCCAAAAGCACGTGAGTCAGAAACGATTAGCCTGGAGCAGGGAGGAATCAGAGCCGTGATTTTTAAAGAAAAACCTAAATATGCTTCATGATTTAATTAAAAAATATAGAAAAATGCCTCAGGAGTAAACAGGCTGCTCTTTAGGAAGCAGGAAACAGAGATGGGATTGGTCAGTTAACGGAGCCACTTGAAACAGTAACACACACACACACACACACACACACACACACAAGAAACAAAAACAATAAAACAAAAAGAGTAGAAAAGCACAGCGAGTTGCTCTAAACGGCTGTGTAAACACACACTGCTAATCCACTCAGGCATAAAGAGCAGCAGCAAACCCAGAGATTGGACGCAAGAGATTTAGATCAACACACACACACACACACACACACACACACACACACACACACACACACACACACACACACACACACACGCACCTGTCTGTCCAGCTTGGCTGGACAGACAGGTGCAAAACTCCTGTGTGACGTCACACTTCCTAGTTTAGATCAGAGGAAGGTCCAGACTCAGGGAATATAAATACTTTTTCATTCTGCAAAAAGTTAAAAAATCTACTGATTTCCTGTGTTTCCTTCAAGGTCTGATCTGTACGGAAGACCATTAGTGCCACTGAGGAAAAGAAAAAGAATTCTGACTTTAATATCTGTGAGATTGAAGTCAGGAATAAATTTTTTCTTCATAGTTTTGACTTTCTTCTCATAATTCTGGAAAAATAAGTCAGAATTCTTTACATTTCTGAAAAAGTGGGAATTCTGAGGAAAAAAAAGTCAAAATTCTTTATTTGCTTTGAGAAAGTAAGAATTCTGAAAGAGCAAGTCAAGATGCTAAGAAAAAAGTTGCTAAGAACATATTTCAGGATTCCAGAAAATCCTGAAATATGTTCAGAAGAAAAACATAGGTATAACCTTTTTAAAAGGTTATACCTGACAAGTCGAAAATTTGCAAGAAAAAAAAGCAGAACATTTTCGATTTTTTGAAAGATTAACAAAAGTCCAAAATTTTTGATTTAACTCAAAAATTCCTATGTTTTTGTCATTGTTTTATCCTCAAAACGTCTGAGATTAATCTAAAAATTTCTGAGATTTTTAGCAGCAATGTACTCCTCTCTTTTTCTACCCAAAACAGCTCTAATGTAAATATTGATGGTGTTTCTGTTTTGGTAATATTTTGCTTCCCTACATCAGAAAACCAGCGGAGTTCCTCTCACCTTCTTGCCCACCGAGCCGGTCTTGGACAGGCAGGACTTGGCCAGGCTCAGGTATCCTCCGATGACCTGGATCTCCTCCACAGCAGGGTAGCGTTTCTTCAGCAGGCTGCCCAGCTGGGCGTACTGGGGCTGCGGGGGAGTGGACCCCGGCGGGGCCTCAGCCGGAGCCTCCTGCTGGGGCTCCGGTGGGCTCTTCTGGGGTTCCGCCGATCGCTTAGGCACCACGGTGAAGGTGTTGCCCTTTTTCCTCTGCACCATGGGGCTGGGGACCGGGACGCGCTGCGGGGGCTCCACCTCAATGTCGTCAATGTTTGTGACCGGCAGTTTGTCCACGGGGGGTTGCTTCGGAGTTGGAGAGACTGGTGAGGCTGGTGAGGTCACGACCGGTGGAGAGGAAGGAGAAGGAGGTACTTCCGGTTCCTTCTTCTTCTCCACTTTCTCTTCTTTCTTCTTCATTGGGGAGTGGGGGGGTGTTGGCACTCCTGGCAAGGGCGAGGACTTGGTCGGACTTGGTGGTCCGGGGCTGATGGCCGCAGTCGAGTCTTGTAAGTTTCGCTTGGGGACCACCGTGAAGGAGTTCTTGGACTGCAGACGGAGGTTTGCGAGGGCCCGAGCCTGGATGTCCCCGTCTGGGATCTGGTCGATGTCCGGCTTCGGGGAGGGACGGATCTCAAACTCAGACGACGCACGTAAGACCTTCGAAGAGACGGGCAGTGAGGAGGACTCGGCACGGACACGGCGGGTCTCCGGAGAACATGGCACCTTGGGTTTGGGGGGCACCTCCGAGGCCTCCCAGTCGCGCTCCCTGGTGGGCTTGCTTTGCCCTCTGTCTGGCTCGTCTTTGGGGACGACGCCCCCTTCAAACCTCTGCCGGAAGGACGACACAGGCTGGGGTGAGCCCGGGTGGTGCTCCGGCTGTGGCTTTGCTTTGGAAGTCCAAGGAGTCTGGAAGACGGGTGATGTTGGCTGGCTGCTGACGCTCGGACTTGGCCTGGGCTTTGGCACCAGAACTGGCTGTGGCTTGGCCCAATGTCTTGGCCTGGCACTGGCACTACAATCCAGGTCCAGAAGGTTCTCCGTGCTGTGCGACTTCTTCTGAAGCTTCCCGTAGTTGCAGTCGAACTTCTGGAGGATCCGGCTGACCCTGCCTTGGCCCTCCCCGGTGTCTCGGGGGCCATCGGGGTCAGGGCGGCCCAGGGTGCTGAGGTTCTCCTCACTCCGGCTTAGCGTGGTGTCGTAGATGACCACCTCCTTGGCTCTGATCTCCGTCACGGCGCTGCCTCTCCGGTCCAGAAGGTCGTTCAGTGAGCTGTAGGTGTCCACCCCGTTCTGCTGCCAGCTTTTACTCTCTCCGGCCTCCGGGAAATAGTCCGGATCCGACTCTATGATGATGATGTTCTCGGCCCGGATGGTCCGGATCCCGGGGACGCTCCCGTACAGCTCCAGGATGTGCTGGACCGGGCGGGCGGCGTTCTCCCGGTCCTGCCGCTTCCGGCGCTCCTTCTCCAGCTTGATGAACGGGTTCTCCTCCAGCGGACCCAGACTCTCCTGGAGCACCAGGCTCTCCCTCGGTGCCGTCCTCTCCGCTGCCGCCGCTCGGGGCTCTTTGTTGTTGGCGAAATGTTGGCTGGCCGTGGTGATGGTGTAGTTCCGCCCGGACACGCCGCTCGCCCCGCCGTCTCTCCTCGCACTACCACCGCCGTTACCGTTCACATTCCCCGTTACATCCCCGTTGACGTGATGCGACCCCGCAGCGCCGCCGGGGCTCGTCTCCGGGGCCGGGTTCCCCGCGGAAACGCCGCCCTTTGCCTTCCGTCTCTCCAGGATTTCTCGCTTCCAGGCCGGCATCCTCGGACTCTCTTGGCCGGAGTCTTGGCGGAGGACGTGGATGTCTCCCCCGCCGGACATTGTGCGCGTTTGGTGGTGAAGAAAACGGGGGAACTCCGAGGCGGACTCGCCGCGGTCCGGTGCGGCGCTATGAAGGCTGTTATCCGGCTGTGACCGTACCTGCAGCACCGACCAGCGGACACACAAACATCCCTTCCTCCGCCGCTTTTCTCGCTCTCTGCCTGCTTACTGTTTAGCTCCCTTTCTCCTCACATCCCTTGAAAGAGGCCACGCCTCCTCCAGACGCTGATTGGTCGACTGCAGTTAACGACACGCCTACTTCCTGACTATAACCACGCCCCTTTCCATTGTTACCGACGCAAGGAAGAACTGTCCATCAAAACAGTATTAAATTCTATATATATTTTAAATACACTTATCGAGCTAACAGTAAACAAACAGTAATATTTTTTTACAATACATTTTATGTGGAAACCATATAAAATAATTTCATAACAAATATTTATTCTAGACAAAATTTTTATTTCTAAAAAGAAAATGAATGAAGCTTAAAATAGAAAGAAAACAAACAAAAAAATATATTTCTCAAAACTGAGTAAACAGAAAGACATTTCAGTTGAATCAAAAAAGTGAATTGTTTCCACAATAACAGAATATATAGTTATTTAAGAAATCATAATAAATGGAATATTTTTATATGTAACAGAATGAAACTTGAAAGTAGACACAATTATTTAAGAACTTGTTTTCTGAATTATTTTAAAACTCCTTATATGTCTGTATTAATAAACTGGAACATCATTTTTTAAAAAGTGTATTTATTTCAGTATATCATTAAAAACTAGTAGTTACCAACATTTAAAAATGACAAACAAAATGTAATAAAAAAAATACTGTACTAAATATAATTGTTACCTACAACTTTACATATGTCATGTAAAGTTGACATATATAAAGTAGGACAATAAGAATGAACTTCATATGTAAGAATTTAATTAATTATTTAACAATATATTCTTTGACTTATTTTAAAAGTCATTAGGAAGTCGAATATCATTTTAAAAAGTGAGTTTATTTCAGCAATTACATTAAAACTAGAAGAAAAAAAAATAAAAAGAAATGCTAAATTAAAAAAATAAAATGTTTTTAAAGTGTATAATATAGAATACAGATGAATGAATTTCACAAATATTATTTCTATAATGCCATATTATGGCCACAATCACAAGTTGACAGCACTAAGACTGAGCTTATTAAGGTAAAGTTGAGTGGAAGGAAAAACTCACAATAATTAACTAACTTCTAAAGTGCATAATTTGTTAAATATATCCATCATATGTCAAAAGGATATTAAAGCTTTTATTTTATTATTTCATAACTGTTTGTTGACACTTTTCTTTAAGCATCAAAGTCAGTGGGCGGGGCTAAAACGTCTACACACAAACCGATTGGTCAGATATTATTTTTAAAAAGTAATAAATATATTCAATGAATAAAAACATAAATTATATTTTGTGATGAAAACATGCAAAAATATCATTATTTATTTCTTGTTTTTAATAGATATTGAATATAAAATGATGGAAACATAAAAATAAACAAATTAATTTATTAACGTTTATAGGTGTTAGGAAGTGTGTGTGTGTGTGTGTGTGTGTGTGTGTGTGTGTGTGTGTGTGTGTGTGTGTGTGATCCAGTCCAGTGAACAGCTGAGCTGCTCAGTCTGCTGCACATGAATCAGCACTAAGTGGCCGTTCGTGGTGCTACAGCAGATTACTGCTGCTCATCAAATATTCATGCCAAAGCCGTAATTAAACGCAGTCTGACCAAAGAGCGCGACGCAAAAATGATTCAGACCAACCAGGGTGATTTCCTCAATCATGGCGGCTTCACGGACATTAAACCAAAACAAGGAAGTAAACAAACAAAAACACAAATATTTCTGGGAAACATCCAGAGGGACTTTCACTGTGTCACACATGAACTGTTGTTTTAAACATCGACCTATGCAAAGGCTTTGAGCCAGAAAAGCTGAAACACAAACAGAATGAAGGATTTAAGGAGCTCAGGGTTTCGGCAGGTTTGCAGTTTTCTAGAAGTTTGTTCCAAATTAGAAGAGCAGAAAAACGGAATTCCGTCTTTTTGGACACTTTTAGTTAAGATTTATTGACACATATATAAAGTGTCTGTTCTTCCTTTTATATCACAATCATGCACTAATGTGCAGCATTTTTGAGTGTCATAAAAATTTTGATGTATTATTTATTATTGTTGATTTGATGCAGAAAATCCCAACAAAACACGTCAAAGTTTGTGGTTTGAACAGGAAAACGTGGGAAAAATGTTTTTATAAATTATCTTTTCTCTTTTTTTAAACTAACGTGTATCTTTTGTTTTTCAAAATAAAATGTTTTTAGTCAAGCTTTAACAGGATAAATTCACCAAGTTTAAAGTTAAATGTAAATAATCACTTCCATATTAAAGCACATGTGAAATGAAAAGCATGTGGAGAATAGAGTTTAAAAAGAAAAAAGAATTTGTAAACATGATCAAAAGCTGTTTGGGTGAGTGGCGCCTCCTTGTGGCCAGCTACTGTCTGTACACCATTACATTAACTACTGTTGTTCTTTTTAAATGTTTGTTTTATTTACAGATTCTATACAAATAACCAATGTGTACTGCAGCAAAAACCAGAGGAACATAAATATAAACATGGATTTTTCCTTAAAAATTCAACATATATATACACAGAATTTTACATCAAGTTTTAAATTAAAGGTTCCCATAAATACATGCATAACATTTACAGAGAAACGTCAGGCTGGGTGAGCGACACAGCGTGGAGGAAACGGAGAGTTTGGTGATTTATGAACCGTTAGCTGCAGAACGGCGACTTCCTGTGGACAAAATAAAGTTCCTGTTGATTAACTTTACTTATTCCTTACAGATTTAAAGAGACAGTGTTGTGCACAAGTCTTGAATTATTCAGATTTCTTCAAATTTAACTTTAAAATGAGCCAAACTCTGTTCAAAATGCTCTAATTTGTCATATTTCAGAGTTATTTTCTATTTCCTATGTTTTAATTCTGCTACATTATGTATGTTTTTAATATTTTAGATTTCTATCTTTTTTTAAAAAATTTTAACGCAAACCTGATCAGATTTCAACAGTCGGTGCTTTGCACAAAAACTGGTTATTATTCAGATTATTGTCACATTTCACTTCCTCTGATGTAGAAAATCCTAAATCTGAAATGTTTTGGAATTAGTTCTGTAAAAAAAAAAAAAAAAAAAAGTTTATTTAAACAAATGTAAACCTTTACGATATTTGCTAAAAGAAAAAAAAAAGGGAATCTATCTGTATTTCTTGTAAGAAGATTTATCTCATATCTTCAGTTACAAAATGTACTAGAAACAAAAATCAGTTTTTTGTTTATTTCTTGAGGATGTGACTTTCTGATTTGCAGATTTTTAAAAATCAGTTTGCTTAACATTTCAATAAGACATAAATTGAGATAAGAAATTAATGTCAGTGTATTGAACACAGATGTTTGGCTGCATGGAAGAGAAATGTAAAGAAATGAGGAATGACTCAAAACTTTTGCACAGAGTTGAGTCAGAGTTTCTGTTCTTGAGCACAAACAACAACCTGATCGATCGTTTTCTTCTTCTCTGACCCCAAACATGAAGAACTCCTTCAAGAAAGGTCACAAAATGTCAAAAACTAAAAAATAATACATCAATATTATCCATAAATTTCTGCCACGGCGCAGTGGAGCCAGAGCAGAAAAATAAAGAGCAGGAAAGTTCAGAGAAAAACTCACTTTGTACAAAATTTCTCAGATTAATCTCATAATTTCAGAGTTTTTTCTCTGGAATTTTCGACTTTTCAAACTCAGACTAATCTCAGAATTTCAGATTTTTTGTTTTTCACTGAAACTTGCTCCTCCTCTTTCTTTCCTTCCTCCCTCCGCCGGCCCTCCTGCGCCGCGGTGAATCTCTGGCGGCGCCGCTCTGCCCTCAGTTGACCCGACAGGCCCGGATCATCAGCAGCTGCAGCAGGATGAAGAGCGGCGACACGATGAGGCCGAACCACAGGTCTCGGGCCCGGTCCTGCTCGGCCAGCTTCTGGCACAGCAGAACCTCGCAGACCAGCTTCAGGCTCAGCACCGTCAGCACCCAGAGCAGCCGCAGCACCGCCAGCCGCTTCTCGTTCTCCTGGTACAGCCGGATCGACACGATGGCCGTGAAGTAGGTGCTGAGGCCGTCGGCGGCGAACAGCGGCACAAACACCAGCCACCAGCTGAGCCGGTCGCTCAGCAGGTCCACCCGCAGAGCCACCAGCATGCTGAAGAGCAGCAGCGCCAGCAGGTGGAGGAAGAGTTCGAAGGTGGCGAAGCCCAGCCACTGGACCAGCTCCCTCAGAGAAAACAACATGGCTGACGGACGGACAGACGGACTCCGGGTCAGAAGGCCAGGAGCTCCAGGATGAGGATCTGAAAACTGAAGGCTTCTGGTGCTGCAGAGATCTCCCACCTGATTGGCTACATCTTCTCACCCAGCCTGAGGGGAAAGGAGAGCGAGTCCTTAAAGAGACAGTGCATACATTTTATAAAAAATAATTTTTTAACATATTTGTTAAAATATATTGTGACAGTTTGTTAGGAGACAGATAATCTCAGCTGCTATGTCTATCTGAAGAAATGCACCACCAAAAACAACCAATCAGAACCAGGAGGTGGGTCTTAGCGCTGTCAATCAACCTGTGACTGCGCTGCTAAATGAGCTAATAGCAAACAAATTATAGCAAAATCATTTATCTGCTATTATCAGTGACTATTCTAACTAGCTTCAGCATTCACAACAGGCTATGCTACCTGAAAGAAGCTGCAGCATGAGAAGCGCCACACAGAGGGTGATTGACAGCCTTAAGACCCGCCTCCTGACTCTGATTGGTTGTTTCTAGTTTGCACTAGGAGAAGGCAGCGACAGTTTCAACAAAAATGTAAAAAACATGTGTATATTTTGTAAAAGTTACATATATACTGGAGGTTTATAACCCGTTTCACCAGGTTAGAAAAGCATCAGCAGTAGATATAAGACCAGTTCTCTGTTTTTAACCAGACAGGCCAATGAAGTCAGCAACTTTTCTCTCCGTCTGTTCACTTCTTCCGGCCATTAAGCAGATATCATGGTCCAGATAATGTAGTGTAACTCGAGTTAGCTACGGCACAGCATCACGTTTACATTTTAACCATCAAACAGTTCGAGGATTCAGAAAAAACAGCCGAATGCTACAGAATGCTAACCACAGTCATGATGAAGGACTTTATAACACACACACAACAGGCAAACAGGCGTATTCACAAATATATTCACGGTTATGTGGAGATAATTTACCTCAGAAACTAAGAGCGGCTCTTCTTCTCCATGTAATTACAGATGAAACCGGCAGAACACAACGATGCTAACAAGCTATCATGATAGCTTCTGCCTATGGCTTCTGCTTCTTCTTCTTTTTCTTCTTTGGCTCTAAACAGCGCCTTTAATCACGGCACTGCTGCCACCTACTGGAGCTTCAGGGTAATGCAAGAATTGTTTATCAAACAGGTATCTACCGGCAATCTTCTACTCCTATTTTTATTTATTTATTCAAAAAAATTCTTCAGTGTAAGGGAAGAACATTTTTAACTTCGGTTGGATTCAGTTTTATTTGTGCTTTTATTTGTTTTACTTTAATGATTTTCCTTTTCTACTGCAGTAACACTTCCATTTTGCTTGTTTGTGTTTTATAACGCTTTGCATTGTATTTTTTCTAATTTGGTCATATTTGTTTTATTTGATTTTTTTTTTTTATTGTTTTGCTGTTGACTTTATTTTTTATATTTTAGCCAACTGTCCGATTATTATAAAGTGATAAAAAACACTTCAATTTAAATATTTAATATGATTATTTTTGTCAACTTATTTTAATTAGTTTTTCTACTTTTTATTTAGCTGTTTATGAATTATTATCATATCTTTTCTCATAGCCAAAATTTTACACATGTATATTTTCTTGCCTGCTTGCTATTTTTAAAAAATCATATTTCAAATTTGAACTACAATTAGTATTATATATCTAAGTGATTTTTCCTTTTTTGTAGGATTAGTAGAAAATACAGTTTAATTAAAAAAAAATTGTACTTCAGTGGATAGAAAATTTTAAAGGAATTAGTTTTTTTATATTTAGATTCTCTTTCAGCTTTTCAAATATCTTCAGTGTCTGTTTGATTCATTGTAATTCCATCCATCCATGCAAAATGTGGAAATGTTCAAAGTCACTGGTCAACTTGATGTCACAAGAGAGTAAAATTATAAGAAATTAGCTTATTTAGCATTATTAAGACTGTAATTGTAACACACATGATTAAATATAAAACTCTTATACCAAAAACGAATTATGATTCAATCGCAAGTCACAGTTAAAGTGAAATGCAACATATTTTAATAGAAAGTTTTGGACGTGTTTGATACAAAAATATTAGATTTATACCAAAATTAGCTGCTTTTATTGTAATAGAAAACCGTATTGATTTTATGTCTAAATTTGTAAATTTAATACTTATTCCCATCGGTGTCCCAGCGTGTCAGGCTTGCTGTTTCCGCCTTCACCTGTAGGAGGCGGAAGTGCTACTTGAAGTCGCTGCTGAATTTAAGGAAGAGAAGAAGAAGAAGAAGCAGCATTATCAGACTGAGCCGAGGAGTTGAGAAGTCGCTGCTTTCTTACCCTGACGTGAGTTTGTCTATTTTTCATGCATTAATGTCGGATTTTATCTCTATTTTTAATTTTCTTACAGTTTTATAAAGTTATTGATAACTTCATGTCATTTCCGGGCTCACTTTGGAGGTATTTTATTAGCTAAAATGCTAAAGTGTAAATAGAGTTGACCTACCTGCACACGGTGAAAGAAAGTTTATTTTATGTAAACAGACGCTTATTGTTGCATTAAAGTGGCTGGTTTTTAATGTTACTATTTTATTTTGTACCCATTAAAGGGCGCGTCTTGTTTCTGGGAATTATGAGTTTAGATTAAAACACTTTTTATTGATTACTGTTCGTTATTTTACCATTATCTCAATGTAATTAACACGTTATTATGCTGTTATCTAGATAGCTCAATTAAGCTTACTGACCTAAAACCTACACCTTTAACTAGTTTTATGAAGAAATTATTCTAAAACTACATCCAGTTCGTTATGAAAATATTTCGCAATATTTCTTTTTAAAGTATTTTTGTTTATCTCTTCAATAATTGTATTTTTTTTCTTCTTTTCCAAATTCAACTAATTTTGGTAAATAATTTTAATAACTTGAATGCTAACGTGCTATTAAGCTTTTAATAGAATTAGATTTAAATAATCATTTTATAACATTTATAAAAGGAAATTAACTGAAAAATTGAAAATATTTAGTTATTTTTAAAGCATCTGCTGACAGAACTATACTCTAATGTGTAATAATTTAATAACAATAAAGTGTTTCTATAAAGAGCCTCATATTAGGTAAGTTATGATAAAAACCATGTAGAGCTGCTGTGGCCTCAGATTATTATTATTTCTCGTTCCTCTGGGTTTCTTCTCTTCTTTTCATCCTGGTTCTTTTCATGTCTGCCCAGTTTTCCCAGTGACTGGGCAGCAAAAACTCGACTTCCAGTTACTTCCTGCTTGAAGCTCGGCTGGTCCAGCTTTGCATTATGGGTAGAAAAATGCATCTAAATGTAGTTTTTATCCTTCCCTGGTTTGATCCTGGTGTTGTTCTTCTTCTGTTTTGTTTGCTGGTAGTTTTGCGATGCAGACGCCGGCCCAGTCGGTCCTCCACAGCGGGTATTTCCACCCGACGCTGCGCTACTGGCAGAGCTGCGCCGCCGACCTCAGACCAGACAGCCTCATCTACCCCATCTTCATCACGTGGGTGGAGCTGCTCCTCCTTTTCTGAAACAAGCCAGGTTTGCTCTGCTTGTTTGACGTTCAGTTTGTCTGCAGAGACAGTCCAGACGCGGTGGAGCCGATCGGGAGCCTGCCGGGTCAGGCCAGGTGAGTCTCACCTGGGAGCTCGGCCCCAGAGGGAAGCCAGGGGCCGAGCTGTCGAGGGCCGAGCTGTCGAGGGCCGAGCTGTCGAGGGCCGGCGTGGGCGTTGTCGTCAGATAAACGCTGCTGGGAGGGAAGAGTGAGAATCTGGACTGAGATAAGCAGAGAGGCGGTTAGACGGCCGACCAGCTGGTCTCAGATCAGTTTAGTTTTATTTCAAACTGAGGCTGTTCTCAAGAGGAAACGGGTTTATTTCTATTCATATGATCAAATTGTTTTATTTTGCTTTTTTCAGATGTTTTAATGAATTTTATTAATTCATTGAGATTTATTTTTTAGTTTATTCAGCTATTTATTTTAGATTTTCTTTTTGACATTTTATTATAATTTTATACATTTAATTGTTTTATTCTTTTTTATTTAGCTTTTGAAATTACAATTCTCATAAACTTTTTACTTATTTTATTTGTTTTATTTTTGACTAAATAAATGTTTTATTTTTTTATTGATAAACTAATAGTATTTAATATTTCATTCAGTGCTTTAGTTTTATAAATTTAGATTTATCCGTGTTTTCTGTTTCTTTAAAAATCTATAGTTTATTTTACTTATTGATGATTGATTTATTAGTTTTACTTCATTTTTTAAACTTATTTTAAATTTATCAAGGTATTTTTATGCAGTTGATTTCATATTTTATATATTTATTTTTAGTGTTTTTTAATTTTATTATTATTTTGGATTTTATTTAGTAATGGAGTAATATATACTTTATCATATAATATATAAGGATATACATCAATTTTAATTTATTAATATTTTTATTATGTATTTAGTTCAGTGTAATATTTAATAAATCTCATAATTTCCTGTTGTTTTTTTTTATTTAAAGCTTTTAAAAATGTTTTATTGATTTTATTTAATTTCTTTTAATTCTACTTCATCTTTTTAGGTCATTTTTACTATATGAAGTTATTTAGAAAATGTTCTGATCATTTCATAGATTTGTTCTATTTCATATTTTTATCTTTCATTAAAGGTAATTTGCTGACTGTATTTTTGACCTCAGTAATAATCGTCTGCTCTGCAGGTTTGGGGTGAATAAGGTGGAGGATTTGCTGCAGCCGCTTGTTGAAAACGGTTTGAAGTGCGTCCTCATTTTTGGCGTCCCGGCAAAAATAGCAAAGGTCAGTCAAAGTAGATGTGAAAAACCCATTAACACGTGAATCAGTAAATGAGCAGCCGTGTTCTGGTTCTTCCAGGATGAACGCGGTTCTGGCGCCGACTCGGACGACACGCCGGCCGTTCTGGCCATTAAAAAGATCCGCAGTTTGTTCCCGGAGCTGCTGGTGGCGTGCGACGTCTGTCTGTGTCCCTACACGTCCCACGGACACTGCGGTCAGCGTCCACTTCCTGCTGGAGGCTCACAGCCGCCTGCGTCATGTCTGACTTTCTTCTTCTCCTCCTCAGGCATCCTGAACGAGGACGGCTCCCTGAACAACGACGCCAGCTGCCTGCGGCTCGCCGAAGTCGCTCTTTCTTACGCTCAGGCCGGTAAAGAGAAACTTCTGACCCAACATGTCTGAACCGAATCTGAACCGAATCTGAACCGAATCTGAACCGAATCTGAACCGAATCTGAACTGAATCTGAACCGAATCTGAACCGAATCTGAACTGAATCTGAACCGAATCTGAACTGAATCTGAACCGAATCTGAACCGAATCTGAACCGAATCTGAACCGAATCTGAACTGAATCTGAACTGAATCTGAACCGCGGTCGTTTTAACCGGAGCTGAACTTCCTGTGCAGGCTGCCACATCATCGCTCCGTCTGACATGATGGACGGACGGATCCGAGCCATCAAACATTCTCTGCTGTCCAACGGTTTGGGGAACAAGGTGAAGCTCTGCAGCAGAATCTTTTCTCAAAAACCCTGAAATTAGTTTATTTTGCTCCATTTTTCTGTTTCCAGGTCTCAGTGCTGAGCTACAGCGCAAAGTTTGCTTCCTGTTACTACGGTCCGTTCAGGTAAAGTTAGCCGCCGCATCAGGACCAAATTGACTTTTTAACTTTCATTTTTCTTTTCTTTTCCTTTTTTCCCTTATTCAAAACACATGGAGTTCTTTTTATATTTTCTTCTTTTTTCCGTTTTACTTCTTTTTCCTTCTGTCTGCTTTTTTCTTTTCGTTTTTCCTTTTTTCCTTTTAGGAGGAGAAAAAGAATAAAAACATGGAGTTCTTAGATATTTTTTTCTAGTTTTTTTTTCTCTTTTCCTTCCACATTTTCCTTTTGTCTCTTTTCCTTGTATTTGTTTTTCCAACTAATCTCTCCTTTCTAACTTTTTTTAACTCCGCCTCTTGTTTGGTGTTCTGTAGGGACGCGGCCCAGTCAAAGCCCGCGTTTGGAGACCGGCGCTGCTACCAGCTTCCTGCCGGAGCGAGAGGCCTGGCGCTGCGAGCCGTGGTGGGTTTTCCAGTCCGGTTCTGTTTGAACGCAGCCAGTGAGGCTGACCTCTGGATGACCTCTGGATGACCTCTGGATGACCTCTGGCTTTGTGCTCAACAGGAGCGAGACGTGAGGGAAGGAGCCGACATGCTGATGGTGAAACCGGGCCTGCCGTACCTGGACATCATGAGGGAGGTGAAGGACAAGGTGAGCAGACGAGTTTTTCCACATTTTTGTGTATTTAGCCATTAATCCCTCCATCCTTTTATCTATTTATCAATTCACCTGTTCATCCACATTTATCCATCTGTCTTCATCTGTCCATTTTCGTTATTCCTGTCTTTATTTTCTGACACGTCTCCATTTTTCTGGATCCTCCCTGCAGTTCCCCTCCCATCCTCTGGCGGTGTATAACGTGTCGGGGGAGTACGCCATGCTGTGGCACGGAGCGAAGGCCGGAGCGTTCGACCTGCGGGCCGCTGTGATGGAGGCCATGACCGCCTTCCGCAGGGCAGGTGAGGCAGAGGAACGAACCAAACTGAGGACAAACTGAGGGCGACATTTAGCAGATCTGGTTCAAGGAAAAGAAAAGTTTTCCTTCAGTCAGTGGTTTATAGAACCAGCTGTCAGACCTGGGAGGCCTTTGGGTTTCTACCAGCAACCTTAAGGTTCTAGATTTATCTCTTAACGTCCTTTGACGTCTCGCTGCGTCTCCTTAACTGTTGAAGTTCAGCTGTTGGTGTCACCTGCAGGCGCTGACATCATCATCACCTACTACACACCTGAGCTGCTCACCTGGCTGAAGGAGTGAGGGAGTCGCTCTGCCTGAGGGAAACGTCCTAAACTGGAACCAGATCATTTCTGGACCTTCTGATCTCCATGCTGGGCTGCAGATCTGCTTCGTGGGCCGGATCCTGAAACTGGTTTCTGATTTTAGCTGCTGAAGCCATGATGCATTGAGAATGTAGAAACATGTTTTTGTTTTTTAGCCTAGCGTGTCGCCGCTGCATTAAATCATGAATCAGATAATTATGGCATGTTTATGTAAGAGAAAATAAAATAGTTCATTCTGATCTGTGGCTCAGTTTTATTTATTACACCTGATTTTTTATCTGTTACATAGCATAAAACATACCAAACTATGGTAATATTTAATAAAGGTTTTATAGAAACTAATGCCTTTTTCTGAAATATATTTTTCTGATATTTATATTGTTTCACTGAAAGATTTTTAAATTCCTTATAATCCAAATCGGATGAATCCAACGTCACATTACAGCCATTACAGAGAGAAAGAAAGAGAAATAGATTTCATTAAAAAAATCTAAAATTTTCTGGAAAGACCAAGTAAATTTCTGAGTTTGAAAACTTGAAAATTTGCTTGAAAAATCTCAGAAACTTTGAAACTAATTTCTCTGAATGTTTGTTTTTTTTTCTAACAAATGTTTGACTTTTCAAACTCAGAAATTTTCACATTTTCTGAGCTTTTTTTTTTTTTGCCAGAAATTTACTCCTCTTTTTTTCTATCTCCAGTTCTCCGCCGTAATTTTAGATTTCTGATTATTAAGGAGAATTTCCTTAATAGATTAAGAAAAAGAGTGATTCCGTCTGCCACCACAAGAGGGCAGAGTTGCGCCATGTTCCAGCGATCTGAGGCCATTTTTCGCTCCATTATTTAACACAGAGACTGACTATGGTAAAGTTGCGGTCACATTTTTCCTGTACCATCCATCCATCCATCCATCCATCCATCCATCCATCCATCCACAGAAAGGAGAGTAAATAAAAAGAGCCTTTGCGCTGTGATTTATTTCCCCTGACTGCATGGAAAGGTGTTGGACGGTTTTCCAGAAACCAGCGGCTGAAACCCGATGACCCGTTCGGTTCCATTCAGCCGGAAAGATGAAGAGGCTGCAGGCGGATCTGGAGGAGGAAAGGAGCTCCTAGCAAAGCACTGACTCCCAAACTGACCTCTGACCTTCTGCAGGAAAACATTTGACTGGTACAGATCCCTGTAAAAAAAATAAATAAAATAAAAAAAAGAATAAATAAATAAATAAATACTGGTACAAATTAAACTTTCTTCACCTTATTTATTCATAATTGAAACAAAGTTCAGTTTATTTTGGGGGGCTTTGTGTCACAGACCAATGTTTAACTGAAGACAATAAAAAGTGGAAGATTGCCAGAAACTATTTAATTTCTCTAAAGTAGAAAATAATCCTAGATCAGTTCTTTAGAGGTTTTGATCTCTGAAAAAGTTTTTGTAAAAATACAAAGTCAAAAATCAACAATAATTTGACTAAGTTAGCTGATCAGAGATGAAAATTAACTATTTATTTATAAATATCACAATTTCAAAGTAATTATTCAGGTTGGAACTAAATATATAGTTCAAAACAAAATATAAACAAAATATTATGTGAGCAAATCAAATATTTAGTTCGCAAGCTTAAGTGTTTTGCTTGCAAATTAAATATTTAACTGCAAATCAAACAGATAGTAAGCTAAATTTTCAGCTTAAAAGCTAAATATTTAGCTCCAAACTAAATATTTAGTTGGTAAAATAAATATTTAATTTGTAGTGGTGCTTCAAACTAAATATTTAGTTAGCAAACTAAACTAAATATCTAGCTTGGACCTAAAAATTTAGTTTGCTAACTAAAAATTTAGTTTCCCAACTATATATTTAGGTTGCTAACAAAATATCTAGTGACCAAACTAAATATTTAGTTTAAAGCTAACTATTTTCATTACAAACTAAATATTTAGTTTGAAGCTAACTATTTTCATTACAAACTAAATATTTAGCTCCAATCTAAACATTTAGTTAGCATGTTACATACTTCGCAGCTATCCAAATCAAATGTTTCGTTTGAAGTTAATTATTTAGTTTACAAATGAAATATTTAGCTACAAACTAAATGCCAATTAAATGTTTAGTTTGAAACTGTGAAAATATGACTAGGAAAAATAATTCCATTTATTTTAAATAACTAAAATTATTGCTGTTAGTTTTTGGCTGTTTAACTTTACAAATGGGACTTCAGAGTTCTCACTGTTTACACCTGAATTCACTAAACTCCCACGACATATTAATATGTTAGAATGGCCTAGTCAAAACCTAAACTGAATTCAGAATGTGTGGCAAGAATTGAAAGCCAGTGTCCATTTTTAATCCAGTTTGACTGAGCAATTGTTATTTTTGCATTTTGCATTGCAACTGCACCTAAAAGAGGTCAAAAGCATGCCACACTTTCCAGATTTTCTTTTTTTTTTTTTGGTTAAAAATTTTGAAAACATTTGTTTTTCCTTCCAGTTTCTATTACGTAACCCTTTGTGTTGGTCTTATGACGTAACGAGGCCGCCAGGGGGCAATTTAAGTTTACCTTTTTTATTTTTATAAACTGATTTTTATTTAATTTTGTTATTTATTCATATACTTGCGCACTGTAAAGACAATCGGTGTTTATGAAGCAGTGTTTATCAAACATATTTGATTTCTCCAGGGATAACTGAGGTATTAGTAGAAGTTTGTAATCTGATTTAGTGAATACTTTGTATTTCCTGAGCGCAGTGAGCGCGCGGTAGTTCGGACGGCGCCGCTGTGTATTTTTTACAGTGTGTGACGTGTGCAGGGGGCCGAGCGGAGCCACGCTCTGATTTAACTTACAGTCATCCGGCTGTGAGTTATCACTCTGGGAGAGGCCGTCACTGTGAGGACCGCGCTGCGCTGGGAAACTACTACAACTTCATTCACCGTGGATTTACGCAGCGGGGACGCATGGCACAGCCGCGCTCACGCCACCGGGCCACGACTTTACTGAGTTCGTGCCACTTGTGAAGGCGCGCGGGGCGAGTTTGGGGTCTTTATGGTGCGGTGTGACTGAGGGAAGCCTCTCCAAGCTGAGCGCACAGAGATGGGGCGCAGAGCCGCGCTGGGCTGCTGCCTGCTGGCCGCGCTCTGCCTCCTCCGCGGCTGCTGGAGCGACATCACCGTGGCGGTGATGCTGCCGGACAACTACAGCATGTACGCGTGGGCTCTGCCGCGCGTGCTGCCGGCCATCCTCATGGCGAAGGAGGATCTGCACGGGAAGCACAACCTGCTGCTCGGCCACAACATCAACATCCTGAACTACAGCACGCAGGACCCCGCCGCGGGCTCGTGCGCAGAGAGCCGCGCACAGGTGCTGGCCGTGGACGCGAAGCTCTACGTGCACCCGGACGTCTTCTTCGGACCCGGATGCGTGTACCCGCTGGCCTCCGTGGCGCGGTTCGCGTCCCACTGGAAGCTGCCGCTGATCACCGCCGGCGGCCCCGCGTACGGGTTCGACGCGCGGGAGGAGTACCGGACCATCGTGCGCAGCGGGCCGACCACCACCAAGATCGGGGACTTCATCAACGCGCTGCACACGCAGTTCAACTGGACGTCACGCGCCGTGGTGATCTTCTACGACCAGCGGCAGGACGACCGGCCGCACTACTTCCTGTCCGAGGGGATCTACCTGAACCTGAAGCAGGAGATCAACGTGACCGTGGAGGCGCGGCCGTACCAGAAGGAGCAGGACCACAAGGAGCTGGTCGGCTTCATAAAGGAGAGCGGCCGGAGTAAGACATCCATCCATTCATCTTCACTGGAAATAATTCATAAACGATTAATCGGATTAATGCCTTAGTGTCCTCAACTAATTTGGTCATAATTCATCTACAGACTCGCATTACACCAAAACTGTACAATTTTTTTTAAACATTTTGCATTTAACACAAATAGCTTTTAAACGATTAATCGTGATTAATCAAATTTTTAAATAATCAATTAATTATTAACTCCAATATGTAGACTCTAAAATGGCAAATTGCTGAAAGAACAACATATGAAGAGCAGTAATTATGGCAAAACTGTACAAAAATGTAAACATTTTGCATTAAGCACAAAACATTCTTTATTTTTAAATATGTTGTTCCTAAAATTCCTCAAGTTGCAGTTTTAGCTTCACCTGGATCAAATTAGGCAAAAGAAATCTCTTAAGCAACTGTTGCTGTCCAATTTTTAATGGATTAATCTATAAATACTTACCAGATCAGCCCTGGTGTTCAGTCAAGCTGAACTGTTCACATGTCGATTTTAAAAGTAGTTTTTAGCTGCCGATGCTACAAATAATGAAAGAGCGAATCTGTCCATCCATTGTAAAGTTTAATTAATTAATAAAATTAAATGATTAATTGTGATTAATCCATTATTCAAACAATCGTCAACAAATTTAGTAATTGATTAATTGTCAATTTGAGCATACAGACTCTAAGAAAGGCCAGTTGCTGAAAGAACAACACGTTCAGAGCAGTAATTACACCAAAACTGTATAAAATATATACATTTTATATGAAGTCAAGTTCATTTGTATAACGTATTTCAGCAATAATCATAAAAACATCATATAGTCATCAATTATGGAACAAGACATGACATAATCAAAATCATCAAGCAAAAACACGTCAAATATGTTGGTTCCAGTTACTACAAATCAAATGCAGCTCTAAACATGTCTGCCTTGATTTAAAGGTACTCAGTGTTTCAGCTGATTTGCAGTTCTCTGGTAGTTTGTTCCAGAATTGAGAAGCTGTGAAGACACTGTTCCAGTAATCAGTGTGACTAAAGATTAACGCAAGGATGACTTTCTCTACATCCTTTAATCCTGGCTTCAGGTGATAGAAGGCTGGCTTTATAACTGTCTTTATGTGGCTCTGAAGGTTCAGGTCAGAGTTCATCACTGACTCCAGATTGTTTCATCTTTAGGTCCAAAGACAAAAACTTCAGTTTTGTTTCTGTTCAGGTGGAGAAAGTTTTGGCTCCTTCACACATTGAATTAAAAACGTTTTGTGTTTGCAAATGAATTCAACTCAGAACTTTTCCAAATGGCAGCTTTAGAAAAAAATCTCCCATTAAACACCTTTTGCTGTCTAATTGTTAATTTGTTAATTAAAAAGTAACTTTTTGCATTTTAGGCATTATTTGAATCTTTTACTGTATTTATAATGTACTAATAAGCTTAAGTGGTTAGATGAAAAATAAACAACAATCGATTAATCGATTAATCACCAGAATAATTGATTAATCAGTTACTAAAATAATCATTAGTTACAACCTTAATCCATCCATCCATCCATCCATCCATCCATCCATCCATCCATCCATCCATCCATCCATCCATCCATCCATCAGATAGTTAATCATCCTCTATTTCTTTAGACTCTGGCCTGTTTCCTAAATGCTGATATAAATTAATTCGTCTTTAACTCTCCAGGTCAGAATCAGGTTTTTCCAGGCGGTCAGGACTTGGTCCGGTGGGAAGCCATGTTTTTTCCAGGGTTATTATTCAGGAATGTCTTCAGGCTGAGCTGCTGCTGCGGGTTTAGCGCCTGTGGAGGACCGCCACATGGGAATGAGAAGCTGTCATTAAATCGGTTCCCTGACAGCCAAAAACAAGCCGCATGTTGTTCACATTTGAACAAAGAACAGGCAGAGACCGTGAGCAAATTTACTGACATTTAATCAATCTGGAAAACAAAACAAAATCCCTTCAACTTATTTACAACTGCTGTTGTTCCAACTGCAAACTATGGGGTCTTTTGTCAATATTTAATTTGACAGACCACCAAAAAGTGGGGCTGGAATGATTAATTGTGATTAATCGATTGTCAAAAATAATTGTCAGCTAATTTAGCTATCAATTAATCAGTAACTGGAGTATATTTAGTGACAAAAACATTTCCTCCAAAGCTCACCACTACAAAGAGTGTCAAGTCTCCATAACAACTATTCAAAGAAATCCAGGTGTGTTAGTGTAGCCTAGTCAAAGTCCAGACTCAAATCTAGTTGAGAAGACTTCAGAAGTTGTGTTTCCAGCTGCTCTCCATTCAATGTGATTGAGTTTGACCTATTTTGAAAAGAAGGATGGACAAAACACTAAAAATAGTATGGCTGTAACGATTAATCGTGATTAATCGTGATTAATCGTGATTAATAGATTACTAAGATAATCGTCAGTTAATTTAGTAAATGATTAATCATTCACTGAAGTATGCAGACTCAGAAAAGGCCATTTATTTAAACAAAAATAATATTTTTATACAATTGAAAGACGCAAATAAAGAAATAATTCAGTTCTTTTTCTAAATAAGAAAATAAACATGCTATTGCCTGAAATGCAAAAACAAAGCATCCCTTTAGTGAATCTGAATCGGGTGAAGTTTCAGCTCTACCACCTGAGAAGTTTTGGATAAAACATATTTACAGACAAATGCAAAATATAAATATTTTTGTACAGTTTTGACTTATTTATTGCAGTGAATATATTTTTTCCCACCAAATGGGCCTGTTGTAGTTGGAATTCATTCACCATATTAATGATTAATTGTTTGCTAAATTAGTTGATGATTATTTGAATAATCAATTAATCACGATTGATCTGATTAATTCTTTCAGCTATGAAAGAGTTCATGTTTAAGTTCGTGATTGCCCAAGAACTGTATCTGCAAAACAAGCCCAAAGTCAATATCCAGTTAACGATTAATTGATACCTAGATGAGTTGACGATTATTTCAATCATTGATTAATCACAATTAATTGATTATTAATCATGACGAATCATGATTAATCATCAATTAATCACAATTTGTCATGTTTTCAATCATAGTAGAGTGAATTTAAAAGCATTCATGTCTTATTTTAGCTCAGTTTTTCTTTTGGTGTATTTCCCAACAGAAATTTAAGAGCAACCTTTGCAGGAATATTTATGTTTTTGCAGCGATGATTTGTCTTGGAAAGCTCAAGGAGTGAAGATGTGCTGCTGACAGCTCAGAAAACATTCGGGCTGCGGCTGTTTTTGGAAAGCTGGCCACAGATGATCTGTTTGGACTGATTATATCCAGTTTGGATTTAATCCGATAAGGGGAATGTTTACTCAATCACCCGTTTATATTAGGAGTTCATCGTGTTTTTTTCGTGTTGTTTTATAATGTTTTTTATATTTTCGCTGGTTCTTGTTGTCAGTGATAGTTCGTAGAGATCGTGGGGGAAAATTCTCACGATTCAGGAAACATCTGGAGGGAATCACTGCTATTCCAGAGCAGAATGTGCTCCCAAATAGTAAATACTGCCACATTTCGGTAAAGTAATTCCTGGGAGTCTTTATCTGTTGGTTGAACAACGCGGATGTAATCAAAAGGCAATTCTGACCTCCCCCATTCGGGAATTAGGGGACAGGAGGTCATGTGAGCTAATGGCTTTGTCAGGGCTTGTCCCGCCTCGCCACTCGGCTCACTCTTCACACCAGAAATATCCCGCAGGCGGTCGGGGTTACTCCACAAGAAAAGGGAGGAAAAGTGAAGGTTTCAGTGGGAAAACAAACAGTGAACATTTTAAGATTCTGCTTGTATTGGGTTTGTTTCCCTCTTTAAAAAGGCAATTAAAGTATTATGAGCAGGACAGAAACAAAGGGACTCGTGGTGAATGAAATGGCAAAATGGCTCTCCACCCAGGGCGCTCTTCAGTCTGGGGGCAGCACAAGAAATCAGACAACAGAATCTGGATATTAAATGATCACTGACTTTTCTATTGGTTGCCCTCTGCACATTGTTGTTAGGATTTATGGGTGTTTGAGTTTTTGTCTTCTTTTATTATTGCTCAACAGTTAATTGGTATTGCTTTAAATGTCTTTCCGTATCATTTCATGTATTTATTCTTATGTTTTTCTCTTTGTGCGCTGAGGCTAATGATAATGATAGTCAATTTCTCCACCCAAGCCTAAAATAGTTGAATTATTTCATTTATAAGTTATATTATATTTAATAGAGATGCACCACAAAGTGATATTTTTACAGAAACTGATGTTTATTAAAAATGTACAGTATTTTCCCACAATCTAAAACATAAGACCTTAAATATCTATCTATCTATCTATCTATCTATCTATCTATCTATCTATCTATCTATCTATCTATATGTATTTTCTTTTTTTTACATATGTAATGGTTGAATAAATTATAAATTAGATTAATTAGTTTATTATTATTATTATTATTATTATTATTATTATTATTATTATTATTAACATTTGAAATAATTAAGTATGACAGAAAAATGCAACTAAACATGTTAAAGAAAAAAAAAATCAGCAAAATCATCATCCAGATTATAATAAACTGGATATCAGTAAACAAAATATATCAAATTTTATCTCTTCTTTTGCCCACATTGATATTATATATTTGTAATATACAGTGCTGCCAAAGAAAAGAGTGAGAATAGATTGTATTTTTAGTAAAAGTAATCTCAATGGTCTCATCTTGATTCTTCTCGGTCTGTTAACGTAAAGCGAGCTGCAGAATCTCTGCAACGAGAAGGAAAACCCTCAGCAGGCTGCAGATCCTCCCTTTCTGTCCAGTTTGTTCTGTGCTTTAATGGTTTGCAGCTCACAGTGGGAGACAAAGAGTCACAGCTCAGATTTACCTCATTATAATCACTGAAATCCTGCATAACCTGCACACTGTTTTTACACATCCAGTTTTAAATCGACGAGTTTCTCACAGAGAAACCTCCTCAGATTAGACGGTAGATGTTGGACGTAATCTGGAGGGGAAAACATGACAGAAAATCTGCAGTAATCCTTGGAACATAAGTCAGTGTCTGACTTGATTCCTGTTAATCTGGATGGTGATTATCTGTGAACAGAGTCTGTTTAGTGTCTCTGTCTGACCAAGAACTGATGAGGGAGCTCTATGTAAATAAACAGACGTTACAACAGAAACAAATGGGTGTTAATTCATTCTGAGGTAAACTCAAGTAGCAGGTTTAGCAAATCAAGGCTGAATGGAAACTTGGAGCGGTAACAGTGATGATAGTCATGACCATGATGGGGTCGTTTCCCTCAGTTGGAGCCGAACGGCGCCATGAGGCAGAGCCGCTTCGCTGGTTGCTTTTATTTACCCTCAGGGTTTTTTCTGAGCTCTACACCGGCAGGTTTGAATGAGGCTGAAACATTCGTTTGTCATTCAGGGAGTTTTCACACCTGATAGTCTGGTAGACTCGGTTTGATTGGCGACTAAAACGGCTGCATTTGTTACATTTTCAGTTTCTCTGGTTTGATTTCACACTGCACACGCTCAAAAGAACCAACATAATTAGAAAAGCTGTTCCCCTCCTCGCCTGTGGGGGCGCTGCACCAAGAACCACTGAAGAAAACAACATGTAAACTTCTGAAGAAGAGTCTGACCTCAAAACGCTTTAGTGGTTACAGGATTCTCTTTCGTTTTTGGTAAAAGACCACAACACATTTCTCCTGCTAGCGCTAGACTAGCGTGTTTGTTTTGGTTGTGTTTACCCAGAATGCCCTGCATTGTAGTCCACTTCCTGCTTTTTGAGCCTTTTGCCTTCACATGTGCATTCAAACTGCATCAGAGTTCATTTCAATCAAACCAACTGACTCCGAGGTTTGTAGGCGGGTCAGAGTTTGCTTTTTGTTAAACTTTTGCAAACAAACTGGACTTTCTTGATTAGAGGGGATCTATTGTGCAAAATTAATATTTCCCTTGTTTTTCTACTTCCATTTGGGTTTCAGTTGCTTCTGAAAACAACTGAAGTGCTTAAAAAACACCCACCTGTTTTTTTTTTTTTTAGTTTTTTACAAATGTTTTTCAGTGTCTGGAAAATTACTTGTTTCAAAAACCTCTTTATTGTTAAGACACATCCAATGGGCACTCCGTCGTTACCTAGCAACCCCAGCGGTATTCCACTTGTTACCTAGCAACACCAGTGGAGCTCCAGTATGTTTGGTCAGCTGGTTTTTCCTCTGTATGCTCTGTACAGCGGCTGCTCGAAAAGACAAGTGTTTTTTTTTTTTGTTTTTTTTGTTTGTTGACTTACCATCCAGAAACTACTTGCTGCATTCTTGTTGGTTGTGCAGGAGGCTTCATTTATGCTTTTCAAACATGTGTGGTTGTATAATTGCGCATCTGTTTGCAGCCATTTTCACGTGTAAGTGTAAACGTTAAGTTGGGGGCGGGGAGAGCAGCAGATGATTTGGATTTAAGGTGACAAGATGCCGTAAAACATCTAAAATCTGATTGTCTAAGAATAATTTTGCTAAAAAATTGCAATGAACAGGTTTTGTTTAGGCCATAGAGCTATCCTATCCTCCTCAAGGAAGCATAGTAGTCTCTGCAGGAATGTCAGTACACCCTCAAGGACGATGTATGCTAGAGGATTAGCATTTAAACAGGAGAATAGCTTAAGTACAGTCTTACCTTAACTGCAAGATTTCCAAAAGAAATAAAAAGCCTGAAAATTTCTCAGATTCAAAAGTTGAATTTTCAAGTTTTTTCTAGAAAATTTCTGAGTTTTTCGGCAGAAATTTACTCCTTTTCTTTTTTGTCAGAGAGATCCCCACCTACTGGAGAAGCATTGGTATTGCAACATTCTTTTTATTTTAGATAAACTTGAAAAGTATCCATAATAATTCAGGTTTGGTTGACATTTACTGACTAAATGTCCTCTCTCTCTTGAAATTCTTCCCCATCAGCAGCTTCCTGTCAGCTCTCTGTATTTTGTTACATGAGGTAACCCAACTCCACCGATCTGGGACACTTATTTGCCTCTGACATGATCAATGAAGTATTACGTAATGCGGTATTAATAGAAACAAACAGCAGCATGTTTATCATTATAAAAATAAACTGTTACTCAATTCTCATCGTCTGATTCAGACAAAATCTAAATACCTTCAGATGTTTTCAAGGTCGTTGACAATGTTTGAGAGAGCAGCATCAGTGAAAATGTGAAAGTTTAAAAGGTAAATTTCAGAGTTTCTGATCAAAATGTGTCTACAGGCAGTTAAACTTTCTACTGCTAATGTTTAATTAACAGAAGAAACTCCAAAGCAACCAACGGACAAGCAGTGAAAGAAAAACAATACTTGGTACTGATAACTTCCTGCTGATTCTGAGAATCGTTCTGCATGATTAAAGTCCACTTAAAACGCTGAGCCAATGGCCATATAAGTACTGTAAGTTTCACAAATCTTAATGAAAGGACTGTAGGCATTTCTCAGAAAATGAAGGACGTTTTCAGTGGAACAGAGCTGTTCTCTGGGATCCATCTTGATAGTAACCCAGTAGGAAGGTGGGACTCAGACTCCCATGTAATGGTTTTGTAATTCTTGGCAATGCGATGCTGGGAACCTGTGGGTCTTTTTTTAATTGTGCACCAAAACTTTACAGTTCTTAGAACTAGTGAGGAGAATGACAGTCCCAGAAGTTGTTAAATAAACTTGATTTTATTGGGATTTTATATGATGAATCAACATATTCAGCCATCTGTGAACCCATAATTCCCAGTAGCAGCTTTTATTGCAAATATATGAACACGTCTTTGGAGGTTAGATGTTTACTAGGTTCTCATTTGGACTGTAACTTAGCAAAATCCACATTTTTAGCTCTTAAATACATTTTGTTGGATACTCAACAGTCCCAATAAATACACAAAAGTTGAATTTTGTTTCTCCTGATCAGAGTTGGACAGTAACTAGTTACTTTTACTCAATTACATTTACTTGAGTTAAAAAAGTATATACTTTTAGTATGCTGTACTTTTTACTTTCACTTGAATAACTTTATTATTAAGTATTTCTACTCTCACTTGAGTAAATTTTCTGGATTTTCTATCGACAGAATGAAAAACAAACATGTTAAAAATTCACCAGACACAGACACACACCTGCAGTTTTCGTTAAAGTTTATAAGTTTTTTATTGAAAGAAATTCATTTGGAAAAAATTTTTCTTTTCCCTGACTTTGTTATTTTTTGTTAGTTATATTAATTATTGTCATTTTGATCCTTTAAATGCCAAAATTTCCACTTGACTTTGTAATTTCGTCCATCTGATGATGTCATTTTTAGTATTAAATGATCGATAATTTGATCGCTACTCAGTACTTGAATAGATCTTTTCAGAAATACTTTTTATTTTTAGCTATTACGTCACAATATTTGCTGCTGAACTACTAAATAAGGTCATGAACTTCCGGCTACCCACTTTTGCGAATCCGCCATATTTTAATTCTCGCAGTGACGTAGCCGTCGAGGTTTAAAGATGCTGAAACTACAAGTAGATACATCAAAATGTTCAGTTGTTGGAAGTATTAACCCACATAATTCACTACACCGGCCTCCAACATCAGAACCTCTTCGAATTACCTCGTTAAAAGTGATTTTGTCTTGGAAATGTTCCCTCATCAGTGGGGAAAATCCCCTTTTAATTCAAGGATGAGTTCTTCAGCAACTTCCACCGTTATTAAAAAGGTTTCTGTCCGTGGAAATGGAAATTGCGGACACAGCAAGGCGGTGAGCTGCAAATAACTCTAAACTGACGACAAAAATGTTTTTAGTGATTAATTTATTAAGTTGATAAGACGTACCCCTGGCTGTTGTTTTGCTAGCAGTAGCTAGCATTGTCTGCGTATGCTAGCTGTTAGCTCCTTGAGGACATGACTATACTGTGCGTTTAGAACAGTATTACTTCATAAATACTTTAGTTTGTAGAACAGTATTTCATAAATACTTTAGTTTGTAGAACGGTGTTATTTCATAAATACTTTAGTTTGTAGAACAGTATTATTTCAGACATAATTTAGTTTCGTTTTGACGTTTCAGTGACATTCTTGGAGCTAGCATTAGCTAAATAGCTAACTAGGTTTGTTTTTAAGACATGTTCATATGATGGGAACATTTTCTGCCTGGAATATGCAAGTCTGGATAGACACTATTAAATATTAAAATAGGCAGTTCTAATTGTTTTTCGGAGGTTTCATTAGGGCTTCAGCTAACGTTTATTTTAGTAATCGATTAATCAATTATTCTCACAAGTAATTAGACGAACAATGTCTCATTTCATAGATTTTCCATTTAGCCACTTAAGCCTTTTTATACAGTGTTATATGTAAAGATACAAGAAAATAAATAATTCAATTCTTTTTAAAATAAGAAATTAAACATTTCATACCCTGAATTGCAATACTGTAGCATTCCTTTAGTAAATCTGAATCAGATGAAGATAAAACTATATCACTTTAGGAGCTTTGGCTAAACTATATTTACAGATAAAGGTGTTTTTATCTTAAATTCAAAATGTATACATTTCTTGTACAATTTTACATATTTACTGCTATGAACATGTTTTCCCCCCACCAAACTGTAGTATACAGACACTTTTTAGAGTCTGTATACTAAATTAAATTAGTTGAATATTATTTCAATAATCAATTAATCACAATTAATTTGATTAATCGTTTCAGCCCTACTGAAGTACTCATAGATTTGTGCTCGTCGATAACCCAGGATGTACTGGGAAATCTGACCTGAACTTTCTTCATCATGTTTTCTGTTTTCTTTGTGAATCTTGCTGACTTTAAATTAGATTTTCTTCTATAAAAGCTAAATTTGTTTGTGGAAACTGATTGGGCTGGATTTTATTTAGTGGTTTTATATAGACCTGCCAAAAACAATTTCAGTAATTTCCATTTGTGTGATTTATCATTTTTCCCTTTTGCTACCAAAAACTGGAAGATAAAAGTCTTCAGTTTGGTGTTTTGGTCTCAACTGGCCTTTTTTTTTTTGAAGGACCATTTTGTATTCAGAGACTTAAATATTCATTTTATTTGTAGTTTGGTTTAATAATTTTGAATGTTTAAAATGTCTCCCAGTTCCAGTGTTAAATATTCATTAGAATTTAAAGTTAATTGATCTTTTTGAATGAGTTTTTGCATTATTATGCCATTACTTCAAAATGGTCTCAAAACAACAATATTATCGTTTATCACAATAACTTCTGTGACAATTTATTGTCCAGGAAAATCGGTTAGTACTATAGTAACCCATCAAATAATTTCTCTTCCTCTTTACATGTTTGAGTCTGTAAGTTGACAAGTTGTGCCAAACGTTAAAGGAACTGGAATATTTTTGTCAGACAAACGTGAACAGATTAAAATTAGCAACTGATGTTGGATGTTTTACGCAAAGTGAAAGTCTGAAACATGGGAGGACATTTCTCCGGCTGGGTTTGGGTGTTGTTTCTGGGTCGGGTCCAGGCGGCGGCGGGAGCACCTGGCATGGCGAACCGCGCTGGAAGAGCTGAGCGTTAAGAGCAGCAGCAGCGGCTTGTGAGGAAACGTCTGCTAACCAGGCGGTCGGGCTTCCAGCTGGCACCAGCTGAGGCTCCAACATGAGCGGGAAGGAAAGCTGGTTCAACGCGTGACTCAGCAGGGTGTGGGAGGAGAGGACCGCTTCGGTTCAGGCTGATTCTCACTGCTGAGAGAGCGAGAGGATGGATGGATGGATGGATGGATGGATGGATGGATGGATGGATGGATGGATGGATGGATGGATGGATGGACGGACGGACTTCCAGGGGAAATGAAAACTAAGACAGAATGAAGAAAGAGAACATCAAGTTTATTAGAGACTGATCCATCCATCCATCCATCCATCCATCCATCCATCCATCCATCCATCCATCCATCCATCCATCCATCCATCATGTTATTTAATATTCTGAAGGTTTTTTCTCTCCTCTTCTGATTCTAAATGCTTAAAGTTCAGATAATCTGGATGAATGTCAGTGACCCTTTTTATAAATTCTTATTTCATCTTTTTATCAGAATCAGACTCCATTAAAAATCGGGCCGGCTCTTAAAGCTTGTCATCAAAAGCAGGAGCTAATGTCATTACAGTACGTGAACCTGAAAGCTTTTGTCCTTCTGCTGTTAGAGGAAATTATTCGTGCTGTTGGAGGGAAAATGGCTCCTGGCTTCACATAAAGAAAAGAAAAACACGGGTCCAGTCAAAGTAAAGGAACAGATGCTGAATGCCTGCTTCATCATGGTAGTTTTTATTCCATGTAACTGCGATAAGATAATTTTCAAAGGATTTTTCTGTTTTAATTAGTAATAGTTTAAAAGATCTCTGTGGTCATGATGCTGTTTGTGTGGCTCTCAACCCACGGTGCCTTTATGGAGGGGCAGCACCTCTACTTCAATCTCACTTTGTGTTTTTCTGACTTGCTTTTCTGGTTGGTTTGCTTCAGACTTTAATAGATAAATGAGTAAATGTCCGTTTCTTTCTCAGATGTGGATTTTGGTGACTGACTGACCTGAAACTAGAGACGTTTGGTCTGATTTGACCTCAGACGAAAAGCTAGAGATGTTTTTATTTGGTGTATGCCGACTTCTGGTTTGAATTCTTATCAAAGAATCAAAGACAATATTAGGATGGATTCACACCAGCCCTGTTTAGTCCGCTTCAATCAAATTCTAGTTCATTTATCTAGAAATGTTTGGTTCGTTTGGGGCAGGTTTTCCTGTTGTTTCCTTCAGTGGTTCTCGGTGCAGCGCCCCCACAGGCGAGGAGGGGAACAGCCTTTTCAATTAGTTTTGTTTGTTTGACTCAAACTAATTTTGTTACATTTTCAGCAGCTGAAATTGTAACAAATGTTGTAACTTTGGTTCCAGTTGAACTGGATCTACCAGATTCTTGAGTCTAACTTGAGGACAGTTGTGGAGAAAAGACGATTCATTCACAACCCTCTCCAACTGCCCATTATTCTGTTTTCCTTCCAGCTAACTTTCTCTTTTCCTCCTGCAGTTATCTACATCTGCGGGCCGCTGGAGTCCTTCATGAGCATCATGAAGCTGTTCCAGGAAGACACCCCTGACCCGGAGAACTACGCCATCCTCTACCTGGATGTCTTCGGCGAGAGCTTGACCGACCGCAAGCCGTGGCAGAAGGCGAACTTTGACTGGGCCAACGCCGTCGAGGTCTTCAAGGTAAGGACAGAAAACGTTTCCCTTCGCTGCCTGGAGAATGAAAAACTCTTCTGTGTTCGTGACAGACACATTAAAGACGCTCCTTAACGAGCGCCGCGGACGCTGCCAAAACGTCTCCCGGGCAGAGGACGCCGTCACAATCTGTGTCTCCGCTTCAGGGAGTCAAATTCCTGCGTGGCATTAATGAAAGAGCGGACGTGTTTTTACAGGAAGCTCTACAAATTAGCGCCGTGTGAAGTAAGACACCGCAGAAGCTGCTCCCCTAATTTATCTCCCTGAATGCCATGCAGGCATGTCTTATTAATTCTCTTAATTTTTTCAGACGGGATCGGTTTAGTACATCCACATTCACTCACTTCGCTACGACTTTATGGTGATTTAGTTTTGCAGCTGGTTGGGTAATTTCTCCCATTAAATTGTAATTTTTTTCCCATTTTGTCACATTAGAACCACAAACTTTAATGCATTTTATTGGGATTTTAGATGACACAGAATTGCATATTGTAAATTAAATGTTTTTCAAACAAATATTTGAATTATAACATACTTTGTCTTCTAGCTCCTTTATTCTGGTCTCGCTTCCAGCTAACTTTTCTTTCAGAATCACTCAAGCTCAGCCACATGAAATGCATAAATTTTTATATTACATTACATATTTTCAACTAGATTTTTGTCTGAGCTTTGACTAGGCCATTCTAAAACCACCTGAACCCTCCCAACTTTATCTTTTGCCGTATGTTTAGGGTGATTATCCAGCTGGAGGATGAACCTTCACCCCAGTTTCATGTCTTCTTCATCCTCTGTTAGGGTCTCTGTCCCCACAGCATCATGCTGCCACCAGCTTGTCTCAGATTTTTGTAGTTTTTAGCAATCAGACTTCGTATTGAACTTTAAATAGTAACTAAAATCCAAGTTTTTTGAAGATAAACTGTATAAATTGGTCTTTAAGGGAGCTATCTTTACGTTTTTGTACAAACCGTGATATGTTTGTGTACATTTGTTTAATTCTGCCTAAAATAGTTTTACTGCTGCCCTCTTTGGGTTGAACATTGGTAACTGCAGTTGAATTTTCCTATTGGTTACAACTGTACAGTTTGGTTGCATCTGGTATAAAACCATCTCACTCAGACACGCCCCCTGGTGGTGAGTCAGAAGTTGGAATAGCGAACGTGTTGATCATTGATCGATGCTAAAACATTTTTTCATGTTTACACAAGTGATTTATTTGCTATGCGGAGATAATGGGGTGGAATGTGTTTCCTTTCTGTTTTTACTGCCAAAAAGTCTCAAATTACACAAAAAAGCCTCTAATTTATCACTTTAAAAAAAAAATGGTTTCTAGAATTGTTGGTAGATTTAAAAAGAAAAAAGTTGCTAGATTTGTCACTAGTCCATTAAAGAACTATGCTAGGTCTGTTGCTAGTTGATTTAAAAAATGCTAGAGTTGTTGTTAGTTGATTTAAAAAAGAAAAAGGAAAGTTGCTTGATTTGTCGCTAGTCTATTAAATAAATGCTAAATTTGTCATTAGTTGATTTAAAAAAAGAAACAATGCTAGAACTGTTGCTAGTCAAGTTTTTAAAAAATTGCTAGATTTGCTGCTAGTTAATGAAAAAAGTCATTAGATTTTTTTAAAAAAACAGAAAGTTGCTAATTTTGTCACCAGTCGATTAAAAAAGTTGCTAGATTTGTAGCTAAATAAGATGCAAAATACAGAGACAATGTCGCTAAATTAATAACAGTACTTTTTTTTATCCTGACCACGCCCCCTTTTGATCTCCTCCACTTGTCCCCTGCTTGGCCACGCCCCTTTGTCTCTTGGCTCCGCCCACTTTATGGAACATTTTCCAAAGTTGCCTTTGGGCTTTGTTTCCCAGGGGGTTTGTTACACTTCAATACTTAAATATGTTTAGTGTTTACTTACTAATTAGGAGAGCTTTGGTCCAGATTTTATTTTAGTGTAAGAGATAATACAACAATTTTCAGATTTTTATTTGTAAATAACTTTAAAAACGGATAATTTTCCTTTCATTTCACAACATTGCACTACTTTATGTTGGTTTATAAGTTTGTGATTTTTACTCCAACAGGTAAACTCTCTACCATGCACCCACCATCTGTTAGCGTTATCGATTTGAAGACAGCTAAATGTCCGGCTAACTGGACACAGAGGATTATATAATGTTACTGGGCTTCAGTTTTGTTAACACAAAACTAGTTTTCTGGGTCACAGCAGAGCCAAAGGGCTCACTGAACTAAACAGACAATTAAAATCTCACAATGCCAACTACTGTCTGAGCTAAACAATGCTTCAATTGTGCTGCAACCCTATTAGTGCGTTTTCTGTCATGCGGGGGTTTCCTGGTGTTTAATTGCTAGCTAACGTGCAGAAGCAGACAGGAGTTAAGGGCGTTTCCAGTTTGGAGAATCAGGACAGGAATTTTATTTTTATTCTACTAACAGTACCTGAAATTTGCAGCAATTTATTTTTTTATATTGAAAACATAAACATATTGCTGTAAACTGGTAGCATTATGTTAAAGTGCTGTAGCTAGCATGCTAACTATCAACGACATCCATGATATAGCTTTTGTCTATATCAAGGATGCTCAAAGTATGGCCAGTGGGCCATTTGTGGCCTGTGAAATGATTTTGTTGATGTGCTAATTGACTTTTATTTCTCGATGCATTGTCTACAAAATAAACATCATTTATATAAACGTCTAACCGCTTGAAGAGTTCTTAATAGTCGAAAACCAAAACCTTAACACAGATAATGAACTTTAGTCAACTGAAAGTTTGCAAAACAGACAAATTTATCTGAAGAGATTCAACTGGAGGAAGCTCAGTGCTCTAAACATTCTAAAAATGAGCAGAAAATGCTATTTATTTATTTTAACTATTGTGGCATTAATATACTAATTATTCATTATTTAATTTTTTAGTTTGCGATCAATAACATATTTTTGAGTAGAATTGAATTAATGCACTAAATTAACAGTTAGCTACACTGTTAGCGCATTAGCTGAAGTGACAGTATTTTTTGGTGCTAATGTTCACATTTTTAATTGTTTAGTTGGGATTTTGGATCAATGCAGTATTTTTGAATTGAGTTGAATTAATGCATTCATTTTTGTTATTCTTTTCATATTTTTGAAGTTTATTGAACATGGCAAGTTAAAATAAAATTAGAGCAACATTAGCTTCACTGTTAGCGCGTTAGCAGAAGTGTTTTCATCTCTGATAATGGGGAATTAATTGATGCTTGAGAGATTTTAATACCTGACCAACAGCTACATCTTGTTTCCAAAAAACACTTGTTTCCAAAAAACAAAACTTACTATAATTTCATAATTTTCAAATACTTTAATGTCGTTTACATTCAGCAAAATCCTGAAATATTAACACACCTCGTCTGATACGGATCTAAGAGTTTTATATAAAGTACAATGTTTGCTAAGCAGAAAATATAAAGGAAAAAAAATATAAATTTTTTTGGGACGCCCCAGAATCTGAGCCCTGGGCTTCTGCCACATCCCTCCAACCTACAGTTCTTTTTCTGTAATCCTCCTTGTAAAAAAAACATGTTATTTTACACTTTTTACGTGTTTTTTCTTTCATTTTTGTCGTTGTTTTGGGGTTGCCCCAGCAGGATAATGAGTCACCTCTAATTAGTGGAAAGATATGCGATCCGGGTCGCAGCACGAATGTTTTTCATTCAGTTGAAGATTCGGTGCCAGTTACCAACCCTGGCTAAAAATATTTGCAACAACATTCAGTTGAACTACAAGAAAAGTCTTGTTAAGCAGACTTTACATTAAAACCCCCAAACGTAACGGAAAACGGCGTTTCCAGATACTCTCCCTGTGTATCTATGGTGCTGTTTGTAAAACAATAAGCAGGTTTTTCTCTGTATGGATTTGCTGGCGGGTTCTGATGCGGCCTGTTGTGGCAACGCAGTGTTTTTTTGGTGCAGTAATTGCTTGTGGAAGTTTGAGGTGAGGTTTTAATCACTGTTGTGACACGAGAAATGATCCCTAGCTTCTTAAGTAGAAAGCAATGCGGACAGACTTTATTAAAAACGCCCCAGAGTTTGGTTTTTAGACCGCAGGGATTTAATGAGTCGCATTTTTAGTCACGTAACAACAGCAAACTTTAATGTGTAATATTATAAACCAGAAAAAATACCGTAATGATTTTACATTGTTTTTATAGGTAAAAGTGTGAACGGTAGGGCATGGATCCAACTATTTTATTGTTTCTTTTCATTTTACTTTGTTTTTCCATTAATGATTCTAATCTTTGTTTGCTGTTGTTTTATATTCATTATTTTATTGATTTTGGCACTTTTAGATTTCTGTAAAATGTAAAGTGCGATACAGATTTAATTTATTATTACTATTTGTTATTGTTATTGGTCCATCTACAAATGTGATAAAATTTATTGCAGTATTTTTTTTCTTTTTTGTTGCTACTTTGCAGAAAGTAAACTCTACATTTTATTTTTCTTAATTTGCAACAACTAAGTGTTACAGCAATAACTCAATTAATCACGTTATACATTAAAATCACCTCTAATTTTCTTTTTAACTTTTTTTATTAACATTTATGGTTTTACTTTTGTGTGGTTTTATTATTTTTGGTCATTTTGTTTACTTATCTTGGATATTTAAGTTACATTTACTTGAGTAACTTTTTTGAAAAATGTACTTTTAGGAGCGTTTTACTACGCTGCATTTGTTACTCTTGAGTAAATTTTCTGGATTTTCTACCCACTGAATGAAAACCAAGCATGTTTTAACCAAAGATCCACCAGACAGACGCATCGCCAGGTTTTGTTAAAGTTTCATACGTTTTGTATTTAAAGAATCTGATTTGGAAACATTTTCTTTTGTCTGATTACTTGTATAAATTATTGCTACTTTGATCCTTTAAATATCAAAATTTCTACTTAACTTTCCATTTTGGTCTGTCTGATGATGTAATTTTTAAATATTAAATGATATTAAATGATTAAATATTAAATATTTAATGATTTTAAATATTAAATATTTTAAATATTTAATATTTAAAATATTAAATGATTGACAGTTTGATCACTCAGCACTTCAGTAACTTGTTACCAGATACTTTTTTACTCTTTCTTGACTTGGGTACTTTTTCCACATCTGGTTTGAAATAAACCTACATATTTTTCTTCTAATCCGTGTTTTTCTCCGTTTTGTGCTTCCTCCAGTCCGTTTTCATCATCACATACCATAACCCAGAGAATCCAGAATACCTGGACTTCCAGAGGAGGCTCCATGCCAGAGCTCAGAGGGATTTCGGCGTTCATTTGGAGCCATCATTAGTAAGTATTAAACTGCAGTGAGTTCTAGGTTGCACAACAACCTCTTTAATTTTTTATGGGATAATCTAGACGGAGTAAACATCCCACTGTGCAGAGTAATTGCTTTAACTTAATGAGGAATGAGGTTTACAGTTCTGTTCGCAGTTACTGTAGTCAGTTTATATGTGACAGCGTAACAAAAACAGCATTTTGTTTAGATTCTGCAGTTTTGCTGCTGCAGAAACTCTTGTTGTTGGTCTGAGAAACGCCTGTCGTTGCAGATGGACTACATAGCTGGCAGTTTCTATGACGGCTTCCTGCTGTACGCCATGGCGCTGGAGGACACGCTGGCGGAGGGCGGGGTGCAGAACGACGGCATCAACATCACCATGAGGACGCAGAACCGCCGATTCTGGGGTGACACTTTTCTACCAAGAACCTGTTCATGTAATCTGAAACAAGTGACTGACTAGAGCTGCACCTGACGATTGCTGAAATGATCAATTATTCTAATGATTAATCGATTATTCTGACAATTAATCAAATTAAAAAATGGCACATTCTACAGATTTTTTATTTGTCCACTTAAACATTTTATACAATACTAGAAATGCAGGAAAAGATGGAAAGAAGCAAATCATTCAATTTCTTTTTTAAATATGAAAAATGTTGCATTGTCATGGCAACGCAGTAAATCTGAACTGGGTGAAGCTACAATGTTTTTTTTTTTAATTTTCAATTTTTCTCTCTGAATTTTTTTATGTTTTTTCTCCAAATTAAAATTTTTTTTTCTCAGAAGTCCACGTTTTTTTCTTCGAATTTTTCCCTTTTTTTCCTCAGAATTTTGACATTTTTTTCTCCGAATTTAAAATTTTTTTCTTATAATTTTGACGTTCTATCAGAATTTTGATATTTTTTCCTCAGAATTTTGACTTGTTTTCTTGCAATTTTTAATTTTTTCTCAAAATTTTTACTTTTTTTTTTCTCTCAGAATTGAGTTAGAAAAAAAAAACTTTTTCTTTTGGTGGACCTGATCCTCTTCCGTACTAAGACACATTTGCAGACAAATACAAAATGTGTAGCTGTTTTGTACAGTTTTGGCCTAATGACTGCTCTGAATATGTTTCTTTTCACCTAATTGCCTTTTTTTATCTGTATACTCCTGTTATATATTCAGGCTCTGCATTATAAATCTCAGCAAGCATAAATCACGCGCTCAGTTGTTTGTTTTGAAACAAAAACAAATGTTTACTGTCGTTTTTTGTTCATTTTTGTCTTTCTAAAAACGTTTTAAATGACCAGTTTACGTCTTGTTTAGTTTGTTTGAATGGATTTCTTGTTTTTAGTTTGTTTCCTGTGTTCAAGTGACTCCATAGATGAAAACGCGCCCTGAGCTCTGAAGCATTAACATGTGTTTTAACTTTCGATGTGCATCTACTGTTAAATAAACAGCAGATGAATGTTCTGTTGTTGAACCAGGCCAAATGTTTGGTTCTACTAAATACCGAAACGGAGAACTGTACCTGCATCTGACTTAAATCTGCAGCTTTCTTACAGTAATTACAGCCTGATTGCACATTTTTACAAATCACCTCAATCCAAAGTGTGTTTTCATGCTTGATGTGTGTTGTGGCATATCGTACTTAGAGAGGCAAAACAACGTTAAAGTCTGAGCCTAAAACGGCTGATTATGGTTGTTTTTCCATGTCGTAATTCGCCCTGAAGCAGAAGAAAAATATCAGCCATGCAGAAAATGGTGTTTTGATTGAGCAACAAGCCTCATTAATGCTGCTAATTTTTCTGTCTTAGGAATCACCGGACTCGTTACCATAGACGACAAAAATGCGAGAAACATAGACGTGGACCTGTGGTCGATGACCAACCAGGAGACGGGAGAGTTTGGGGTGAGTCCAGGTTTAGAGTTTTAGTAGCCTGGTGTTTTTACTTTGTCATGCTCCGATGTTTGGGAACATTGGGAACAAAACTTTCCTTTAGTCAATTTGAACTGAGAGAACCTGGAACTACGTCAGGAGTTTTGGCTACAAAAATGAATTCTGACTTTTTTCTCACAATTTTGAGTTTTTTTTCCTCACAATTTTGACACTTTCTAAATTATGATTTTAATCTCAGAAATCTGCATTTTTTTTCTGAAAATTTAGAATTTTTTTTCTCAGAAATACAATTTTGAAATTTATCAGGATTCTGACTTTTTTCTCTGTTTTGAAATTTCTCAGAATTTTTATATTTTCTCAGACTTTACTCTCAAAATTCAGAGATTTTTTTTCTCGGAATTCTGACTTTTCTGAGAGTTTTTGACAAGTTTTGTCTAAAATGTACAAAGTTATCTTAAATGCTAAATGTATATATATTTTACAGTTTTGGCCTAATTGCTGCTCTGAATACATTGTTTTTTCACCAAATGGCTTTATTTAGTCTAATTGATGACTCAAGTAGCTGCTGATTATTTCAGTAATCAATTTATCATGATTAATCACGATTAATCGTGATTAATCGTTTCAGCGCTACAGAAGAGTTCATATTTAAATCAGTGCCTGAAAAACAAACCTTTATGCTTGAATCATCTGACTTTTTCTGCAGATATTCTGTTTATTTTGTGCTTCACATCACAGTTAAACTTTAGTCTCTTCTGCCCAAACAGCATGAGTCTTGTTTCAGTCTTTTTATAGCGAAATGTGTTAAAATTAATATTGTATGAGTTTATTTTCTGACTGTCTGGTCATAAACGTTCAGATCATTGAGCTTTGCACAATCCAACCTCTGGGTGAACTTCCTTCTTGTTTGGATGCCATAGACAGACAATGTACACCATTACACTGATAATTTATTGTAAAACAGCTGTTAAGGAAATAAAAAGACATTTCACAGATGGTGTTTGAAAGGTTTAACAGCTCCAAACCCAAACAGGACTGTAAACATTTCTCCTTTCTCCTTCCTCTGACCAGAGAACCGTCTTCAAAATGTTTCCCGTTAACTTACATGGCATGTTACAAACTGCAAATGGCAATTTTTTGGCTTTCCTCTTTATATTAACATGCACAAAACGTACCTCAACCGAAATGAAACAAGATTTTATTATTAAGTTAAATGTCAGTTTTATTTATGAAATGTGCCTCCTGTGCATGTTAATTGTTTCCATTAGAAATGTCAATGTTCTGCTAATGTTGAAAAAACATAATTTTGCAATTGTGGCATTTCTATTGGATACAAAATACTATTAAAATCACATCTGAACAAGTTTGTTAAAAAGATAAGTAATTTAAAAACATGGTGCGCCATCATCTTCCAACCACTTCCTGTTGTCATCTTTGTCGTTTCTGCCAGTAGTAACATCTGTTATCACCTTACTCATGATGCAAAAAAATGGCATTACTCTGCATTGGATCATGTCCACAAAACCACCATGACCAAAGCAAAGAAGCGTGTTTAGCGCTAGCGGGAGAAACATTTCATAATCTTTCACCAAAGACTAAAGAGGAAACATTCAAACGCTAAAATCTGACACTGTTTAAGAAGTTTCTCTCAGAATCTTCAGAAGTTTTTGTTGTTTTCTTCAGTGGTTTTAGTACAGTGCCCCCACAGGCGGGGAGGGGAACAGCTTTTACAAAGGGTTTCTTTTGACAGTGCAGTGTGAAACAGAACCTCAGCAGCTGAAAATGTAACAAAGGTTGCCACTTTGGTCTCAAATGGAACAGAGTCTTCCCAACTGTCAGGCGTGAAAACATCCCAATGCTAACGTTAGCTTCCATTTTATGTGTCGGCAGGTCGTGGCGTACTTCAACGGAAGCAGTAAAGAAATCATTTGGTCGCAGACGGAGAAGATCCACTGGCCCAGCGGTGGACCGCCGCTGGACAATCCGCCATGTGTGTTTTCCACAGACGACCCTTCCTGCAACGACGGTATGGGGTAATGAATGGACTGTTAGGAAATTGATGCAAATGACTGATTTTTATGATTTTTTTCCCCACTTTATTGGTACATAAAACTGAACTATAGGGAATGCTGATGCTTAATTTTATCTGTGGGAAGCTTAAAACTGGTTTTGATGTTAGGAAGAGTAACTTTATCCACATTTTTTCCTTTCTGTTCACCCAAATGAAGGTATTTAATTGTGTTGAGTTATAAAACAGACCACTAACACACAGAAATGGTTTGCTAATAAAGCCAAATAAAATGTACTAATTGACTTGTAATTATTTTCTGTCACAATTCAAAATGTTGAAACCATAAGAAGCTGTGACTATTTACATAAATGTGATTTTGTCATTTTCTGTGTTTAATTTGCAAAAACTCTCAAAACTTTTTTCCACATTGTCATTATGAACTATTTATATGTATAATTTTGGAAAAAGATTAATTGTTGTACAACTTAGGTGACAATAAGGCTGTAACATAGCGAAACGCAGAAAAAAATGAAGCCTTCAGTTTAGATTTTTAAAACTGAATTATCTCCAAAATTTCTTTTAAAGGTTCAAAACTAGAGATTAAATTTTCTCTCTTGTTCTTTTCATTCCCTGCATCTTTTAAGAAATTGGCCCTAATGTTATTCCGTACGTAGGGGCAGATTGGTTTGGACAGTTGTTTTCCCTCTGCTTACTGGATAAGATTATTTTTAACAACTGATTTAGCTCAAGAAATCTTTTTAAAGATTCAGAGCTTAATACGAAATTTGCTCTGTTGTTCCTTTTTATTCTCTGCACCTTTTAAGAAATTGGCTCTAATGTTCTTCCGTACATCATGACTTATGGCCATTGCAGTATTTTCTAATCTCTTCCCAGCATGGACAGGATTGTTCCAGGTTGTGTGTGTGTCGCTGTCCTCCACTGCGGCGGCGTGTTGCAGATGGTTTCATGCCTCACAGGCCGTTAAACCAAATCTATGGGTGAAAATTCTCGGTTTTATTGCGGCTCTTTCCCACAGTCTGAACTCCACCTAAATTCTACACATATTTAACCTGCTGAAATATGTAGATCATAATCTAAAAATCCACAGTCGGCTTCAGATGGCAGTAAATTAAGACAGTCGGAGGGGGTAGAAAAAAAAAGAAAAGATTTTCCATAATTACGGCTATCGGGTTGTGCAGTGATTTACTGCGGGACTTAATTAGGGTTTTAAATGCGCATCAGGGATGTGAAATGGTTGTGCTGTTTGGTGGTTTGACAGACGGCTGCAGCGGTGCAGCTGTGATTTTTCTCAGCACACATATTTCTCCCTCAGAGTTCTAAGAAACCATCATGGCCATCTGCTGCACATATGAGGCTGTGATGCTGTTATCCTGCTTGTTTCCAGGTCAGCTCCCTGTTCTGGGCATCGTCGCCGTCGGTTCTGGATTAGCGCTCATCATCTTCGGGATCTCCAGTTTTCTCATTTACAGGTGAGTTCGACGGCACTAATCCTGGCTTAAAACTTCCTTTCCTGCAACTAGTTTAGTGCAGTTTTATTGAAAGTTGGGGGGAAATAGAAGAGTTTGTTTGAGGCTGGTGTGTGTTTATGTAACGCAGCAGCAGCTCAGCAGGTGACTTTGGAAAACGCAGACATGAGGTTTGCTTAAGCTGCCAGGTGAGCTCATAGGCTGGCCCCCTAAAAGCTGCCACTCTCACTTAATGGTCATTAATGTGTTTTAAAAGCTCATTTTCTTTCCCTCTGGGGTTAAAAAATAAAAAGCTGCTTGTTTAAAAAACATGTTTCATGGAGACTGAGATGCATTTGTTTTTAAAGAGGACCTGTTACACAAAATTCACATGTTGCTCGTTTTTGCTCTTCCATTTGGGTTTTTAAAGCAGCGCAAGCACTTAAAAAAAACACATAAGTTCATGTTTTTTGGTATCTTGAAAAAATAATTTCAAATGTGGCAACTTCAGAGAAGCCCAGCCTGTTACCTAGCAACTCCAGTGGAATTCCGCCCGTTACCTAGCAACTCTAGTGGAATTCCACCCGTTACCTAGCAACCCAAGCTGAGCCCCAGCTCATTTGGTCAGCTGGTTTTACCCCTGTACAATGGCTGCTGGAAAAGACAAGAGTTTTGTTGATGTACTCTTCAGAAACCACTGACTACATTCTTGTTGGTTGTGCAGGAGTCTCCACTTCTGCTTTTCGAAGATGTAGTGTTGTATAGTTGCACATCTGTTTGCAGCCATTTTCATGTGTGAGTGTAAACGCTGAGCTGGGGCGTGGTCAGCAGCAGATTATTTGGATTTAAAGTGACAAAAACCCCTAAAACAGCTAAAAATAGGTAGAGCTGAGCAGACTGAAATCTCATCATCTAAATGATTTTATGCAAAACGTGATGAACATGTTTTGTAGCCCATAGAATCATCCTAACCTGCTCAAAGAAGCATTGCAGGTAATCTTTAAAGGTAAAAAGTCTAAACAGGACACTTTAAACATTAGATATATTGTTTTTGTAAAACTGAAACAAGCTTTTCAGCTTTGCTATTGGTCGGATTTTAATATATGTAACTTGGAATTATTGCATTATTCAAAATAAAATAAATAAATCAGTCAAATGAAACCTTGTAGTATCTTGTACATTTTTTCTACACCTTTCAGTTAATGTAACTCTTTTTTCTTTTTAAATACAGATAGACTAACAAACACAGGTTTTGTAAAAACTTCCAACAGATCTGGAAAGTAGCTGCTCTCTGTTCCTGACCGCACAGCTAACGGTGAAATGTATGAACTGATCTTATGATTAAAATCAGTTATTTTATAAATCAGATTAAGAATGTTACAGAATATCAGGGTTGGACAACGCTGACTAAACTATTAGCTGCGCTAACCCTGAAGCTCTAATCATAAACATTAGTTTTGCTGACACTAAACCACTATGCTAACAAGATAATTAGCTGAAGCTAATGCTAATGTCTTAACTTCAGCTTAAATTATATCTCCCTGAAAGACTACACTCTTTGAGCACCAATTTGATTTCGACTTTTTTTTTACGTTACATATTTCCCTTAGATATTGTGTTAATGTTGATGTTGTTTTCTGCTGTCTGTTTATTTTGTTCCTGTATGTTTTTTGTTTTAAATAAAGTTATTTAAGAGAAGGTGAGGAGAGGAAATGGAACTGCCCACTTCAAAATAAAAGCATGAACATAAACATCTATTAACAGTCAACCAAAACTTTAACACGTCAAACTTCATTCAACTGAAAGCTTACAAAATAACCAAGTAAATTATCACTTTAAATTTATCTGGAAAGTTGATTTCTGGGATGCTAAGTGTGCTAGAGATTTTTAAAGTTAGCTAAAGTGCTAAATGAAAAATTAGGTCCGCTATTAGCACAATCGGAGAATATTAAATGAAAGTTAGATGCTAATTGCTCACCACTACTTGACATAACCACATTTAAAAAGACAGAAAAACAAAACTGAACAAGTCCTTCAGGAATCGCAGCGTTTAAGCTAGCTGGCTAAATTTAATCTTTTGTATCCGACTTCGCTGACCTGCAGACTGTGCAATTAGTTTTATGCAGGTTAAATTGAGAAATGATTGTCCTGAACGTTAAGTGATTATGGTGTTTAGCTAAGTGTTTAACTAGCGGCTGCTGCCCCCGAGCTGTTCAGTTTTATATGTTTGTTTAAGGGGAAATAAAAGCTCGTCTAATGGTTCTAACTTTCTGCTGAACATTCAGCTGTAAAAACAACGGAAACAAAATAGTTTCAGTGTCCCAAGTGGCACCGTCTGCATCTTTATGTCGTAGCATTAAGCCTTATTTAATTACACCCTCAGTAAATCATGCATGCTCCAAGTAATTAAACTCCTGCAAGGGATTTATAATCCCAGGTTAATGTCATGGGTAATATCTGCAAACAGGGAAGGAAATTAATGTTTTTTTTTCTTCTTTTGTTGCTTTTTCTGTACTAGACGGTTTTACTCTGAGCTTATAACTTACGCACCACTGTACAGCTAACAAATCACACCGGTAATCTGATTACTTATCCAATACTGACCATTAACACAAACAAGTGTTAATCACCAGCCAATCAGAATGGATTTTGATCAGAGGAGCGGCGGAGGAAAGATGGAGGAGCAGCTATCCACGCGAGGTAATTCCACTAAACATAAATCTGACTTAATTACCCCCCGAAAAACAAGTAATGAAATAACTAACATTTAATTTGATCCAGAGAGTGTGCTTAACTCTCAATTAGCTCTTTCTTCTCTTTTCTCCTCTCTTCAGCTCACAGTTCAACAAGCGCTTCAAGGTTTCCAAACTCGGTAGTTTTCCTGAATGCTTGTCAGGTAAGTTCTGCTCTCTTGGCGTTCTTTTAAAGTTCTTGTAAACGGTGCCAAACATATTTATTGTCCCTTTTTTAATTTCTTCTGTTTTTATTGTTTCTTAGTCACGTTTTGTTTTTTATGTCATCTTAACGAAGACAGTTGTGAGAGTCGATGCAGAAAGATGATTTCTAACGAGGATTTCATTAATTAATTGGGAGGGAAAAAAACACAAAGCAACATTTTTTTTTGCTCCCTAAGGATAATAAATGGTCAGCAGGGTTTTACTTCGCTGTGAATTCAGACTCATTACCGTTATAAGATCATCCCATTTGATTTAAATCTTGACTTTGACTAGGCCACTCATTGACATGCTTTTGATAACTCAAGTGAGCTCATTAATTGATGCCCGGATTTATTCCTTCTGGATGGAAAAATCAAAGTTTGTGGTTCTTGAGCTTTTTGCCCACAGCATCACACCACCTCCACCGTGTTTGACTGTTGGTGTGATTGTTTTCTTGTTGGTGATTTTGGTCGGCAGTGCGATGGGTTTGGCTTGGATCGTATTTGAGTTGCAGCAGAAACTCAGACTACGTTCACACAGCTCATCTTGACGCTTAATTGAGTTTTTTTTTTTTTTGCGAAAATATGTTTTTTTTCTCTCTAAAATCAGATTTTTTTCTTTCTTTTTTGACTGAAATCTGTCTGATTTTTTTTTTTGGCTGAAATCAGATTTTTTATGCAGAAGTTTTTTCTGAAATCTGATGGGTTTTTGTTGCTAAAACGTGATTTTTTTTTTTGAGCAGAAGAAGAATGTTGACACCGAACAGAAAGTAATAATGGATGCTGCCATCTATGGATAAATTTTAAAGTTTATTCAGCAACAGTATCGTTACAAAAAACACAAAGGAAGCAAATAAAAGGTAGCCCAGCCAACAGCAGCAGCATTGACTGCAGAGAAGTCGGTTTGGATCCGTCGTCTGAGCTGAGAGCAATAAAAACGTCTTTCATAATTTCATCATCATAATTTTCAGCTTTGATCTGTTTCCAGATCATTTACATCCAGACGTATTGCATCTGATTTATTCTGGTCATTATGACACACGTCTCACTTCAATGACATAAAAGTGACCGTTCAGACCGCCGATGATTTTAAAACAGTCGGATTCGTGTTTTCAAAGTGGCACAAATTGGATATTTCGTGGTGAAATTATCAGATTCTGGTGGCTGTTTGAAAGCAGCCTGAGATGTTTCACCGGCTTCTTCTCCTGGATGAGTCCTTGATGCATCTTTGGAGTAATTTTGGTAGGTTTGCCTCTGCTGGGACGCTCCACCCGTCCTCAATAATGTCTCTCGCTGTAGTGCAGAGAGGAATCTCTTCTGTTAGCGTAGCATCATCAGAAACCTCTGGAGACGGCGCTGAAACGAAGCATTCTTCATAAAACAAAGAACTTTGCAGAAAATCCTCTTCAACAAAGTGTCTTAAGTCAGAGGCTTCTTCATAACCGCTGTAGTACAGACTGCTACAGGAGGTCCTACCTGCCCACAGCCATCAGCATCTAACTTGGATAATGAGTTACACACTGCAAAAACACAAAATTCTACCAAGCATTTTAGTCTAGTTTCTAGATCTAATACTGTAGTTCAATTGAAATAAGAGAAAAATAACTTAGAAGTAATTTTTCATTAAGATTTATAAGCTTGTTTTAGGTAAATAATCCCTTAATGTTAATGAAAAAGTACTAATCCATTGTCAGATTATTTCACTTATAGGAAAAGACTTGTTTTAAATGAATTTGGTGATTAAACTTTTATTTCCAATATTTAGGAATTACTGATTTAAAATAAGCTATTTCCTGCTGAAAAGTTACTTATAAGTTAGTTTTGTCTTATTTTAAGTGTAATAATATATTTGCTCTAGAAACAAAACAAAAATACTTGGTAAAATTTTGTGTTTTTGCAGTGAAGCAACATTTAATTTCACTTATAATCAATAAAATATCTTTGAATTGACGTGAACTTTAACTCGTGTCAATAATGTTTCACTTTTTACGACTTTTTGTTTTTACAGGAAGTTTAACCTGTTACATTGATTCTGGTGTCTATGAATGAAATCCTCGTTAGAAAACTGTTACTTTTTTAAACGTGACAACAAAAAAACCAACAGAAGAAGAAGAAATCGTTAATACTTTTTTCACATCCCTGCATCTTTACTGAACCTAAAAGCAACAAGTTTCTATTTGAGTTCTGGAGATTCTGGGCTGCATTTGTAGGTCTGACCCACATTTTGGTTCTTTCATCTCAACTGCGACTATTTTTAGATGCTTTTCCACCAAACGACCGAAATCTGAACGTCATTTATGTCGTTTGAGGGAACTTTCTGCTCCCCGCCTGCATTAAGCTGTGAGATTTGTGTCGTTTTCTGAGCCTGAAACCAGAGACTAACAGATGGCTTCCTGTTTTTGCAGACGGCAGCGCGGGTTTTGCTGATGGACTGAGCGGCGGACAGCAGAGCTTTTAGCAGCTGCCGTTAACGTCAGCCAGCTGCTGCTGCTCAGGCCTTTGATTTCCACAACTTGACCCACAAATACGCCACTAAAATGTCTGAAATGTTCTGCAGTTCCCCAGAACACAAGATAAGCTTCTCAACCTCAAGGTGCAATTCATATATCTGGAAGATATACGTGTTTAATTTCTATATTTTTGATAAGAAATTAATTTTTTTGTATAATTAAAAGTGTATTTACTGCTGTTTTGATGCTGTTTTTCTTGAATATATAATATTGTGGTTAGAAAGTAAGTACACCCCAGGGTTGTTAAAGCAGAACCCCAAATATACAAACTGTCTTTATTTATTGAACAAAAATTAGTTAATTTAATTATAACATTTGGTCCTACTACAGTATTTCAGTCTGGACTTTGACTAGGTCAGCCGTTTTGTTTCAATTATGTGGTTGTTTGGATTATTGATCCACTGATGACGCTTGGTTACATTTAAATCTGCAAATATTTTGCATCATCAACAGTTGATATCAGGTGTTTGTGGTGATTTTCTCTTGTTTTTGTCTCATCTGTCAAAATAAAATAACATAGAGACATCTTGTTCATTCAGAGTAAAAGTTTTCTAAAAATAAACAAAAATAATAAGAAATATTTTTTATTTAACAGCAGGACTCCTGTTCACTTTAGAAAATCTCACTTGCTTAAAAATATGTATTTAGGATTTTATCAAACTTATTTTCTGTTTTCAGATTTAATTCTTCTGTCTGGTTTGAAGGTAACTTTTCCAGGCAAGCAGAGAAAGTTTGAGATGTTTGAACAAGAGATGAGGGCTTTAGATAACTATTTTAGTAATTAAATCTACCGATTGTTGTGGCGATTAATCGATTAATCGGATTAAAAAGTGGCCACATTCTATAGATTCTTTATTTAACCATTTACACCTTTTTATATAGTGTTAAAAGATACAAATAAACAAATAATTCAATTCATTTTTACATAAGAAAACAAAAGTTTTATTCCCTAAAATTAAAATTTCTTTCTTATTCCTTTTGTAAATCTGAACCAAATGAAGGTAATGCTATGCTGACTGCATTTAAAACACATTTAAATGCAAAATGTTGGTTTATTTACTGCTCTGAATCCTTTATTTTTCACCTAATGACCTTTTTTTTTGAGTTTGTATACGCCAGTTAATGATTAATCGATTGCTAAATTATTAGTTAATTATTATTTCAGTTATTGATTAATAATGATAAATCGTTTCAGCCCAACAAGAGACATTACAATGAAACAGGTTACCTAGTGTTGAGAAAATAAATTTAAAATAAGCTAGTTTCTTCCTTAACACTAGCAACCTCAGCCAAGCCCTGCCCGGTGACCTAGCAACCTCAGCCAAGCCCTGCCCGGTGACCTAGCAACCTCAGCCAAGCCCTGCCCGGTTACCTAGCAACCTCAGCCAAGCCCTGCCCGGTGACCTAGCAACCTCAGCCAAGCCCTGCCCGGTGACCTAGCAACCCCAGCCATGCTAGATTCTATGGAAGCAGCAGGGAACTCAATAAATATTGACAGTTTGAATCTGCTTTGTGCCTTTTTGTATATTTGAGGTTTGATTTAAAGAATTTCAGGACCTGGTAAGAGGGTGTACTTTCTTTCAATCATGATTGCAGTCTATGATATCCAAAGGAATGTCGGTTTGAGTGATTTGTGCCTATTTTATGTTAATTTGTTGGTGTATTTCATAAAGGAAAGTGGTAGAATGGATGTTTTAACAAGATTTTCCTCTGATACACAAACTGATGCTGTTGTAAAATGAGTAACTTTGATAGAATATGGAATGAAATAAAAGGAAATATGTGTATTAAATAATCTGTTTTCCTCTGATTTGTTCACCACATTGAATTGGAAATAGGGTTGAAACGATTAATCGTGATTAATCAATACTTGAAATAATTTTAAAACTTATTTAATAATTATTTAATTGTTAACTGGAGAATAAAGATTCTGGAAAAGGTCAGTTTCTGAAAGAACAACACATTTGTAATAGTAGTTAGACTAAAACTGTACAAAATATGTAAACATTTTGGATTTAAGATTTAAAAAAAAGAAACCTTTTTGTAAATATATTTCACCCAGAACTCCTCAAGTGGCAGATTTAGCTACACCTGGTTCAAATTCTTTAAATAAATCTCCTGTTTAGCACATTTTGCATAATTAATCAAAAAAATAATCACCAAATTAGAACTACACTGTATTGTTAAGTCAGAGTTCAGTTTTTCACATTAGAAGCATCTTTTGACTGCAGATGCATCCGTTGCTACAATTAATCAAGCGTACACTAAAGGAATACTGTTGTTGCATTTTAAGCAATAAAATATTTACTTATGTAAAATTTTTAAACTATTAATGTTTTCTTGTATAGAAAAGATTTAAGTGGTTAAATAAAAGATATGTGGAATTTGGCAGTTTTTTAAAAATACGATTAATCGATTAATCGTTTACTAAAATAATAGTTGAAAGAGTGTGAAAGTTGGGTTTCTTTTTCCAGAGCTAGAACAATTTTGTGATTAAAAATGTGAAGAAGTCCCTAAAAACGCAGATTTGGTCTATAGTAAGTCCTAAAATGTGCCTTTATATGACATTTGTGCATTTCTAAAGCACATTTATGGGTTTAATGCATCAAAACAAACCAATTTCTCAGTGTAAGTTCTGTACGGCGTGAAGGCTGGTTCTTGGACAGTTGAGGCAGCTGGACTGTCTGGGGCTGTGGGTTGATTTTGGAGTCTGCCGGGCAGCAGGAGTGTGAGGTGATGTTGAGCAGAGTAGCAGTGACTTTGTTGTTTTAATGGAGGCGGGTTTTGGGGGGGGTCGGTCCCGCAGGAAGGTATTCACAAATGGGAATGGTGAAACAATAGGCCCAGTGTGGAGCCCCACACTTCGCCCCTCTGGCTGCCAGAAGTCTCTAAACAAGACCCTTTAAATAGAAAATTGGTGGTGGTGGTGGAGGAGCGATGGCGCTTTAATGTCCTCCAAATGCTCACGTCTCATTTAGGCTACTGGATTGCACAACAGTAAAATTAATACTGGTGACATAGTGGCAAAAAACTAATAAAGAAGCCACTTCTGGGGCCAAGTTGGCTGGATGGCAACAACGGGGCGACATGCTAACGCTGTAATAATTTCCTGCAGCCATCTGGAAGTGTTTTACACCTTTCGGATCGCCCTGGAATGCCTCCTCTCTGCTCGTTTTTCACGTCTACGTTTCAAACCATAAATAAAACCCTTACTTTTTCCTTACAGCAGCAAAAAAAGAAAAGAGGAAAGCAAATAAAAACAAATCAAGAAAGTGTGCTTGCTAGCTTTCTGCAGGTTTCATTTCAGATTTTTTTTTCTTCTTGGGTGTGAATCATTAAATGTCAAGCAAGCAGCTGCTCTAGTAGGGTTTTTAGCTCTGATGTGTTGATTTGCTGGAATGCATCTTCTCCGGAGAGGCTGCCAGTCAGACGGGTGCTCAAAAATAATCCTCAAACATGTCAGAAATATCACTGACAAAGAAAATGAGGAGATGAATTTCTCTGGCTAAGCTGTGCAGACATGTGGGCGCGTTTGTTTTGTCATTGTGGAGAAGCTCACATCCCAATCTGCCGAAGTTCAACCAATAAACTTTAAAAACTCATGTCGTAAAAGTAATATTTAATTAGGCCTGGTGTACAGGGAGAGATATTCAATATTAATATACAACCGTAATTATCAAAAATCTGTAAAAAAAATGAAAATTCAATCTGAAGGATAACTTTTTCATCCCATTGAGTGACTCTAGCACTCATTTAAAGAATTTATTAATATATTATTGTTAAATAAATTAAGGTCTATAAATTTGTTTGATTTATTTACACAAAAGGAAAAATTAACAAAACTAAACAATTAAACGGATTATAAAATCTACTTTACGGAAAAGTGAACAGTTTCAAAATGTTATCAAAAGTTCAAGTTTCTCTCTGGAGTTTAAAGACTGTAAAACACTGTAAAAACACAAAATCTTACCAAGTATTTTTGGTCAAGTTCATAGATCAAATACTTTATTAAACTTTCTGTAAAATTTCGGAGCTTGTTTTCAGTAAATAATGCCTTAATATCGATGAAGAAGTTCTAATTCCATTAGCAGATTATTTTACTTTTAACCTGGGAAAATGTTTTGTTGTGATTGAAATAATTTGCCACTGCAACTAGAACTTTTTTTTTTAAACTAATACTTAGGGATTATTTGCTAAAAATAAGCTCTCATATCTTGCAGAAAAGCTGCTTGTTTTGTATTAATTCAAGTGCATCAAGATATTCACACTATAAACTATAAAAATAGTTGCTAAGATTTTGTGTTTTTGCAGTGTAAAAGTTTTAATATTAATTTTAGTTTTACCAAATATCCTTGAAGTGAGACTCTGTAAATACCTGGACTGGTGATTGTGTTCCAGTTGCTGCGTTTCTATTAACCGTAAAATCGCATGAATTGGAATTATTAAAATAAATTTGCTTTCTGGAAACATGGAAAAACTTTTGGAAAAACTCAGGTGTATAAATTAAAAAGTTTGGGTGATAGGATGAAGTGGCTTTTCCAAAATTGATTTATTTCTCAAAACTGCAATGGAAACACATTTTTGTTGCGTCACACGAATCACAGGAAGTTACTACTGCTGGAAACAACAAATAAGACGATAACAGGAAGTAGTTGGAGGATGATGATGCCACGTGTTTTTTATTGACTTATTACGTGAACAAACTTATTCACATATGATTTTTATTGTGTTTTTTATCGCATGGAAACAACACAATTGTGAAATTGTGAAGCAGTTAACTAATTTTGGCACAGCTGGAGTCAGTAAATGTCTTTTTAAAGTTAGCTAAAGAGCTAAGCAAAGAGTTAGCAGAAGTGTGCTCTCTAATGTAGGCAGTTAAATGTGTGTCAAAGGTCAGAGCTGGTGTGACCTGTTAGCCGCATGAGTTTTCATCTCTCTGGTGTTTTTAACCAGACGCTAAGGTCTTCATCCAGTAAGAACTCCTTTCTTATCTTCTTAGCCTCCAGTTATCATCTATGTCTTGTTTATGATCTTAATAACATCTGTTAAAGAACAAGCTGAACCAACAGTTATAAACGCTCCATTGTCAAGAGATGGAGTCTTAAATCTTGACGAAATTATAAATTTGTACCGTGTGTTTTTATTTCAAAGAACTCCCTGTTCTGGACCATAAAGCAGGACACGCAGCTGAAGAACACGAGGATCAGTGAAACTAAAATCTTACAAAAACACACAAAATACTGGATGTGACGAACTTCACTATCAGATCCAGATGGTTATCTCCGAACATGGACGGCGATCAAACACAGCCAAGCAAATGTTGCAAATCTGGTTCCGGTTATCAGATTAAATCCATGTTGCTTTAGATCTCAAAACCCAGAAAATTAAACCATAAATTCAGATTTTCTTCCATTTAAACCCATCTGGTGCTGTTGCAACCCAACTTACTTCCCCCAGATCTGATTCCTGTGAGAAAATCAGTCAGTTTAACGAGCTGCTCCTTAATTTCTTTGCTTTCAACAGGAAACTGAAGCTGGAGAAGGAGCTGGCTGGGATGCTGTGGAGGATTCGGTGGGAGGACCTTCAGTTCGAAAGCCCCAATAAATACCACAAACGAGCCGGCAGCAGGTTGACCCTCTCACAGGTAGATGGACCTGGACAGATTGGTGTGCAGCAGTAAAAGCCAGTAATGATGCAAAGCCCTTAGATGAGGCGATATCCACTTGATCTCACATTAAAAGCTGTTTGTTTTGGTTTTTATTGAGCTGTGCGACCATTTCAAACTGTGTTTGATTTAATCAAACTGGATGAAATTCAAAAAGCAGTTTTAAAGTTTCATTTAATAAGGGGAAAACCAATATTTAAACCAAGACAATAGCCCCAGTTAAACCGCGAATTAACCAGATTTGTTTGGAAATCTGAGGCCAATTTCTGCAGCGACACTCAGGAATGATTACGGTTCATCTCTTAATGCCTTTTTGAGTTGGCCTAGTCAAAGGCAAGGCAAGTTTATTGGCATTTCAAAGTAGTTAAATATATTATAGTGTGATGAATACTAAATAAAAGTAATGGGAGCGTGACTATAGATTAAATTAAGGATGTTCCAGTTATTATTAATCAAAGGCAACTCTAACTAGGGTTTTAGCCTTGGTTTAAAGGAACTCAGTGTTCCGGCAGTTTTTCAGTTTTCTGGACTTTTGTTCCAGATTAGAGGTGAATAAAAACTGAATTCTCCATGTCTGGTTCTGGTTCTGATTCTTTTTAGACCAGAACCAGAAGACCTGAGAGGTTTGGAAGGTTGATAAAAGGTAAACGGACTGAACTTATGTAGCACTTTTCCAATCATTTTGATACAACAGCAGCAAATCCGTTCACAGATCTGCCTTTAAAGTCAGTCAGAAAGCTGCAGCTGATATAAATTACTGTTGCAATAATCAGTGTGACTACAGAGGAACACCTGGATGAGTTTCTCTAGATTTTTATGGGATATTTAATCCAGAAAATGTTCTTCAGGCGATAGAAGGCCGACTTTGTTACTGTCTTTATGTGACTCTGAATGTTCAGGTCAGAGTCCAGCATTACACCCAGAATGGAAGTATTGAACAGAGCGACTGAAATTGTTTGCAAACTTGTTTTTGCCAGTTTATTCATGGTTTCTACTGGTTAGTGTCAAGCAAGTCATTTTCACAATTTACCGTCTATTAAAAGAGCGTTCCTCAGATTAATGTCACTCCCTGCTGCGGCAGCTGTGAAATTACCGTAACAACCCAATATTGACTGGAAAGCGCAACATCTCCCCTTTCAGAAACCGTTGGAATTGTTCAGATAGCGCCAAGTGTGGCAGAATGACGGTACTGCAAATTCGGCTGTGTCGTCGGCGACACGTTCGTTGTGGTTGGGTTAACCTAGATTAATTTTTAAAAATGGTTTAATATTTCTACATTTTGGTTTTTGAAGATTAAATTTTTGGAAAAGTTGGATTTTTTTCACCTTTGCTCTTTTCCATAGTTCAGTGATGTCATCACGCTCAGGGCGGCCATCTTGTTTCATAAGCATGTTTTACAGCTTCTGTTCATTAGGACTTTGAATTCAGGTGAACTTTATGACCAAATGTAACAGTTAGGCCAAGATTTTTAAATTAAGAGAATAAAGTCATCATATTACAAGAATACAGTCGTAATGGAACGATATAAAGTCAAAATAATGTGAGAATAAAGCATTAATGTTACCAGAATAAAGGAGAATATAGATGTTGATCCTCTTTTGGTTTTACAGATAAGGTAATAATTTAAATTTGAACAAATAAGCATCAACTTATGTTTAGTAGCAGGACTTTAATAACTCTATAAGCTTCTTTTCATCATTTTAAGACGTTCTGGTAAAATTTCGTCTTTATTTTGCCAATATTCTCGTAGCTTTCCTTTACTACTTCATCATACAACTCAGACAAGGGATTATTGGAATAAAATCCACTTTTTGAAAATATTTTATGCCATTTTTAGAAAGGAAAGCAACAAAATCTGTAATATTGCATGTAAAATTATGATTGAACCATTTCTTTTGTTTATTTTTCTGCTCCAATCTGAGCTGCAGCCCTGACAGAATCCCAAATCCTCTGCGCGTTTACACATTCCTGAAAGCTTTTCCAGCGGTTTGATCCAAGGTGGCTGGGCTTGCAGCGGCAGACGCACATTAAACGGTCGTTAAAGTAAGCCCCGGGTCTGGCCTCGCTCCTCGCATTCAGGGTGCGAAGCCCTAATGCGTCTCCTCTCCCACACGTGCAAGCGTTCATGGAAATCACAGGCACACACCTTTTTAACGACTGCCTCTCTGTCTTGTTCTGATAGTGGGAAATGCCGTGTTTTTCCAAACTTCTCCGGCTTCCCACTTTTCCATTTTGCAATCATTACAAACGCAGATTGAACAGCGGGTTTTTAGGAATCCAGAAACATAATTCCTGTAGTTTTCTGTGATGTGAAACTCGGTAACAGACGTCTGATCTTCCTCTCTGCTCCTCTCCATCTTCCCAGAGAGGATCCAGCTACGGCTCCCTGATAACTGCCCATGGAAAATATCAGCTATTTGCAAAAACCGGCTATTTTAAGGTAAGGCTTAGTGAGTTCTGACATTTTCAACTCCTGCACACTCCTTTCCCACCCACACACATGTGCAGAGAAAGAAAGCCGGAGAGCTGGAGAGAGGCGAGAGAAAGAGAGGGTGTGTGGGCGAATTTAGGTAGTTGGTTTTAATGCGAGCTGCAGAATGCGTCAGTTTGCTTTTCTGTTTATTTTTTTTATTTGTGTGTGTGTGTCTGGTTCTGTAACTCCTTCAGTCTGAACACAACCATTAATTTGTTGCTGCTAATTTTTTCTGTGCTATACAGAGGGGGGTGAGACAAAGAGCTGTATTTAGCAGAAAGATGTTTATTTTTGTTTAAATGGGAACGCGGATGAACTTCTGAAGTTCTCCTCGCTGACCTGAGGTGATTAAAACGCAGAGAGAGAAAACATGGTGATGTAACGTCCCTGACAACCTGCAAAGCTTCAATACAAGGTGTTTTCTCTGCAGTGAGAGATCCTTCGACTGCATGTTTCCCGTTTAACAAAAGTCATATCTCCATATTAAATCAGACCCAGCGGCTGACCTTGCATTGCTGCTACAGAGGCAGCTTATTTTTTCCTCTGCAGACGGTCGCGTCTTCTCCGCTCGGGAGTTTCAGCTCTAGTTTGCAGGAAAGTCTGCAGATCTTCAGCAGACCTGGATGTTCTGTCTGCAGAAAACTGGTTTCACAGCCGCTTTTTATGATTTATGTGACGTTTTCTTAACCGATTAATCGTTTAAGCCCTATTGGCAAACGATTAATTGTGATTAATCAATTATTGAAATAATCGTCATCTAATTTAGTAATCGATTTATCATTAACTAGAGTATACAGACTCAAGATAGATCATTTGGTGAAAAGAAAATATTTTCAGAGCAGTATGGAAGGCAAAGCTGTTGAATTTTAGGCGATATAATGTTTGTTTTCTTAAGTGAAAAAGTCTCTTCTAAATTGTTTAAATGAATTTTAGCTCCTTTCTAAGATTATCCAAGGAAATTTCTTTTGAATTTTGTTCTGTTTTTATGCAGAATATTATTGGTGATTTCACAGGTGTTTTGTGTTGCACACAGGGGAACCTGGTGGCCATTAAACATGTCAACAAGAAGAGGATAGAGCTGACCAGACAAGTACTAATGGAGCTGAAACATGTGAGTATTTTATGTAAACATCCTTTACAGAGGACAACAACGCCACTTTACGTTTCAGGATTCAGCACCAAATAAACACTCAGATGTTTCCCACACAGAGAACTGAGTCTGTTATAGTTTTATGTTTTCAGGCTTGATGTTTATTTTCGATTATTAATAAGTGATCGCTGTGGTAGATTAGCTACCACTGCTATTAGCTAAGCTAACACTGTGGCGGTTGATTAGCTAATTTAAACACCTGCTCTACTGATGATGTCAGAGTTGTTGCCTTTTTTTAGTTTTTAAATAAACCGAAACACAGAATTCCACAGCACATCTACATGTTGTGGTTATCATAGTCAAGCTAGCATAGCTGGCCTACTTCCCTCTCCCTTGCTATTTTTTCTTAATTAAAACTTTTTTCGGACCTTGTCATAGCGCAGCAAAGCACTGCGTCCCTTTTTATTTTATATATAAGGCATACATTTAAGATTTAGCTTGTCACATTGATAGCTTAACAGCTAAAGCTAATGCTAGTCACCGTTAGCGAGCAGCTTTTTGCCCTCCAGCAGGGAGAAGGGGTGGGATGTCACGCTGTGTTTAGGAAAATTATTTTTTGTTTTGGGAGAGAGAGATACACTGAATCCATCAGAGAAATGCACATTTGTTTTTAGATATTTTATTTAGAAAATCAGAGTAAATATCAGAGATCAGTGAGAAAAAAGCAAGAGAGAAGAAGAAGTGAAGCTTAACACATACAGTTCTCCTTGTATATCTTATCAGTACGCGGCGCCTCCCACCCAGCTGTAGGGAGTTTCTCAGTTTCTCCCGTCTCTGGCTAATTGGTACCTCAGGTCCTAAATCAAACCCGGTTCAAAGGAGTTTCAGTTGGAAAGAGAAGATAAACATCTTCACTGAAACCTCCGTTATCAATTCCATAAATATAACACTTAGTCAGAAACCTTCGTTATCAGCTGATTCTTCCCAGGAAATAAGCAAAAGTTTTATTTTAAAAAACAGCTGCAATATGTCAAATCCGTCCACTCAGTTCTGTTTTTCTATTTTTTCAAAATCCAACAATTTGTTAAAAACAGAGCTGGTGTGGAGTCATTTCACAAAATTCAGCCAGATTCACTCAAGAAGACCTTCGTCAGTGGTTTTCTGAAATGCCTGTGTGTAAATAAACTGTCTTGACATTCAATTAAAACAGCTGCAGTCAGAGGAGAAATGAATCCGTCTTCCAATCGATGCGCCTTTACAGGAGTTTGAATCTGTTGCTGACTTAATAAACCCTCCAACCAACAAATGAAAGTCTGGCTTTTATTAATATGTTCAAGCATCGCTGAGTGTTGCTGCTAGTTTGTTACCTAGAAACTAATATCCTTAAACCTCCTTTTTGACACAAACGGCAGCAGCGGCTGATGAAAAGGCCCCTCCGGCTGGGAAATATTTACGAGTAAGCGATAAGGAAGCTAGAGGAAAGACAAAAATCTCACAACTTAATGTGGTTTGGTGATGGAAACTCGCCGTGGCATCGGGGGGAAGCCATAACTTGGAAATTACACTGGCAGACACGAACAAGACGGATGCTTGTGGCTGTTGATCATTCTTGTAGCCTGCAGCTCTTGTAGCTTTAGCTCTGCGGTTCGGCAGTGAATTTTGGGTCATTTTGTGCGAAGCCGTTTCTGAGAGGACGGGTTAGTGGCCGTCGGTCTGCAATGCCCCGCGGGCCTGATGGCCTGTCAAACCTCAGCTCAGGGGAAGGAGAGAACGCCAGCCAGATGGGGGGAGACGGCTGGGCCTGCCAGTGGAAACTTAACCGCTTGTGTTCCAGGGTGCAGCAGAGGAAAATAAATGGGGCAAAGGGTAGGCTAACAGCGTCTCCCGAGCCGTGAAACAGGAGCCGCTAACGCTCGGCGTTTGCCGTGAGAGCGGCTGTCAGTCACGGCGGGTCGGAGAAGAAAAGAGCGCTGTTGAAGCGATGTTCTTTTGAAGCTGGCTGCAGGTTTTTCTGACTGCTGCCTCTGTCAGCGCGTTTACCGGCTGGAGTGAAAGCGTCGGGATGGTGCCATTTGCTCCTACAAAAGAGAAATTCACACCTTCGCATGAAAGGAATCTGGCAGCAAATGTTCCCTGTCTCAACCTCAAACATCTGCACTGGACGTTATTATAAAACCAGCATTTGATTATATCCAATGTTCCTAGTTAGGGCTGAAACCATTAATCACAGTTAATCGATCATTGAAATATAACATCTTTGTTATCTTAAAGATGTTAAAACAACATATCTGCCCTGAAATATTAAGAAAAAATTCCTCAAATCATGTTGTTCTTGCTTCACCTGGTTCAGATTTACCAAAGGAATGTTACGGTATCGTCTTTTAGGAAATAAAATGTTAATTTTTAAATTAAAAAAACATTTGAACAATCTATTAGCATCTTTTACTGTATTTCTAATATTTTACAAAAAAGACGTAAGTGGTTAGTTGAATATTTTTTAACAGATTATCAGAATAATCGATGGCTTCCAGTAGGGCTGAAACAATTAACAACAATTAATTGATTAATAAAATATAATAATTGCAGTTAAGAGAAAAACACCTTTGTTTGTAAACACGTTTTATCCAAAACTCCTCATTCGTAAAGTTTTAGCTTCACCCGGTTTAGATTTACTAAAGGAATGCTACAGTATCGCATTTTAGACGATAAAATGTTTATTTTCTAAATTGAAAAAAGTTTTCAATTATCTATTTGCATCTTTTACTGTATTTCTAATATTGTATAAAAAAGTGGTCAGCTGAAAAATCTATAGGATTTTATCCATTTAATTGTTCAATTTAACGATTAATCGTTATGTTAAGCGATTAATCGATTGCTAAGTTAATCGTTAGTTCCTAGTTTCTCGCCTCCTTCTTGTTCCACTTTGATATTCCTGCCCAACACGACTTTTTAACGTTTTTTTTAATCAAACCCTCCTCTGCACACTGGCCCATTCATAACCTCTCGCAGTACTTGCACATGTGTCAACTCGGTTCCCTCAACACATAGAAACAGAGCCGGCACATCCAGGTCCACTGCAAACAGACTATTTTGATGAAAAGCTGGCAGCGTTGTCCTGAGGAGTCGGTGCCTAAATGAGCCGTCAGTGCTCTGTTTCCGTGGGGTTTGGGAATGTGATGTTTGGAAAGAGTCGGGCTCACAGCCGCCGCCGCGTGTTTGTGCGGTTATTTTCAGATGAGAGACATTCAGTTCAACCATCTGACCAGGTTCATCGGGGCCTGCATCGACCCGCCCAACATCTGCATCATCACCGAGTACTGCCCCAGAGGAAGCCTGCAGGTAACTTCAGCACAATGACTTTTCACTTTTTGACATGTTGCAACCACAAACTTTAGTTTATTTTTTTAGGATTTCATGTTAAAGAAATGCTACGTATTTGTGAAGTGGAAGGAAAATGTAAAGATTTAAATTGTCCTAACAAATTAAACTCTGTTCCTCTTTATTCTGATACCAAGGAGCAAACATAGTTCTGATAATCCGCTAATACTGGAGCTACTTTTTTATTAGCGATTTAGCTAACTTTGAAAACGTTTAGCGCGCCTAGCTTCTCCTGAAATAAATTTTTCCAGATAAATACAAAAGCGCTAATTTTTTTGGCTCTTTTGAAAACTTTTAGTTGAATAAAGTTCAACATCTGTGAAGACTGTTGAACAAAAGTTGAACATTTTCTCCAAAAAAAATTCTAGAAAAATTTTTGACTTTGCAAAATTTAGTCTAAAATAAAATAATTTTAGAAAATTCTAAAATATGAGATTAAACTCCAAATTTGAGTTTTTTCTGGAACATTTTTGATTTTTCAAACTCGGAAATTCCCAGATTTACTAGAAACATTCTGACACTAATCTCAAAATTTCTTACTTTTTTTCTTGCAAATTTTAGACATCCAAAGTTGGAAAATTCTTTGTTTTATGTTCTGAGATAAATCTAAAAATTTCAGTGTTTTTTAACTGAAATGCTAAACTTTTGAGGTCAAATATGAGCTTATTTTTTCTGAGAAAGTTTTTGAGACTTCTCTCAAAATTTCTGAATTTTCTTGCATATTTTTCACTTTTGGAAACCATAAATTAGCTTTTTTTTTCTAAAAAATTTCTCAGATTAATTCAACATTTCTCAGTTTTTTTCTTGCATATTTTCAACATTTGGAGGTTAGAAATTTGTTTTTTTCTAGAAAATTCCTGAGATAAATGTAAAAATGTCAGAGTTTTCTTTTTACATACAGTGTCTCTAATTCGCCATCATACTTTCGTCTTAAATAAACTTCTGAAATAACTTTTTAGCTGATAATAAATGCTTGATAGTCCAAGGTTCTCTTGGCCAGGACTCCTGACTTCACAGGGAGTCTGTGATAAAGCTGAACTTGAATGTTTTTAACATTTGGTGAGACAGAAAAGCCGATGTGATGTAGCTCTGGATTCCAGGAAGCAGGTCAGCTCGGGTAAACGTTCGCAGTTATTCATTAATATCCTGCCACGGCTCCATGCATGTCAGTGAAGATGAACAGAAAAGGAAAAAATGTTGATTCTTTGCTTCATCCTAATGTAAACTCTCAGTCTGCTTTGGCAGATGAAAAGTCACGTTTTCTTTTTCGATCTGCTCTCGCTCTCCCAGGACATTTTGGAGAACGAGAGCATCAACCTGGACTGGATGTTCCGCTACTCGCTGATCAATGACATCGTGAAGGTGAGTGGCCTTCAGGCTGCAGACACGGCAAACACATGAACCACAGGCAGCGTATCGATTCGTGTGTTTTCACATGGGCACCAGCTAAAGGTTGCTTGTTGTGCCATGCAGATATGCACCAATCTTTCTGCGTTGCCATGGTTTCACATGAGCTGAAATGGAGAGAAGGAAAATCTGCTGTAAAGTTTGTTATTGACTTGAAGTGGTTGGGGAGCGTAGGTAACAAATGAAATGTCATCATAAACTCTGATTAAACGTAATCATGGAAACAATTTAGAAGATTGCTTTTAATCACACGTTTCTGCTGGACTGATTGCTTGATGAAGTGCTGCGGCTAAATCAGCTCCACAAAATATGAAACAATTTTTTTTCCCAATGGAAAGATTAAATTATTCTTAAACAATGTCACCAAAGAAGGGCAAAAATGTCCAGTTAAGAAAATTATAACAGGTCATTAATATAATCATGTTGTACCAAGATAGGATTTAATTTATGTAAAATAAAAAATAGTATTTGTTCAATTATTATCAAGTTAAATTTACTTTGTTTCTTTCTGTAACAAGCAATTTTAATTTATTTTCCTTCCTAAAACCAGTTTCTCTTTAGCTTTTAAACTTTGTTTTTGTCGACACTAAACTAGCTTAAATTATCTTGGTTGAAAACAGAAATAAATCATGACTGTTTAAATAATGACCCATCATAACTGCAATCATATTGTACAAACATTTTACTCTATTAGTAAATGTGGGTTCTTTGTAATAACAGGCCATTTGTTTCTCAGTAGCTAGCTTAGCGTAGCTTAGCTTAGAAGGTTTAAATTCCTTTAGCTGAAAATGAGACAAAGTAACCAGGATGTTGCCATCAAGTCGTGTTTTTTCTGAACAGGAGTTGTATTTCTGTACTCATTTGCAAACTTGTCAAATTTGTTATTTTCTTATGCCTGCATTTCTTCTGCTGTTTGACGTGTGGAAACAAAAGCAGACAGAAAGAGAAACATGCTAACGCTTGACTTCTGTTCACCAGGGAATGAACTATCTCCAAAACAGCTACTTTGGCTGCCACGGAAATCTGAAGTCATCTAATTGTGTGGTGGACAGCCGATTTGTTTTGAAAATCACAGATTATGGTTTGGCTAGCTTCCGCTCGTCTTGCGAAAACGATGATTCGCATGCCCTCTATGCAAGTAAGTCAGCTCCAAAATGCAATTTCACAAAAGCCTCCGCTTCTGTTTCATCATGCTGTGTGTTTTCCTCCAGAGAAGCTGTGGACCGCTCCAGAGCTGCTCATATACGACCGGCACCCTCCTCAGGGGACGCAGAAGGGTGATGTGTACAGTTTTGGCATCATTCTGCAGGAAATAGCTCTGAGGAATGGACCTTTCTACGTGGAAGGCATGGACCTCAGCCCTAAAGGTAAACACAGCTGTCTTTTACAAGCCTGCAAGAGGCTCAATTAGCAAAATTAGCAAATAAAAGAAGTAACCTGAAAGGAATTCCACCTAATTTAAACAGACACAATCAGGAAAATATTTATTTTTAGCGCCATGTTCTCTGTTTTCCTTTCCCTGTAACGTGACGTGTTGACCAGATGTCATCATATAACTGAGCATCATATAGCTGAGAGCAAAGACAGTCAATCCGACTGCAGAAAAGTTAATAACATTACAGAGCAAAGTTTCAGTCAGTTTACACTTTTAACCTCAAGAGACTAATATGGAAACAACAGAAGGAAAGTGAATTATTTCTTAAATGTAATCTAACTTCAATTTTCTAATTCAAGTCGTTTTTGAGTTAAAATGAGGGTAAAATTCTTACTTTTTCAAAGCCGTGTATCTCAGAAATGTCAACATCAGAGAAACCTTGAAAGGATCGTTTCTGACAAGCTTTAAAGATGGAAAAATTACTTTTCCAACACCTGAAAAGATGTGGAAAGGTTAGACTTCTAAATCTGCAACAAAATGTCTGCCTCACTCTATTAGCTTAGGTGAAAAAAAGAATAATTATTTTTTTTAATAAAATATGACAAATTTATAAATACTATTATGACACAGATGTCTTGCAGTAAAGTATTTTCTTTTTGGACCTAATGTTTTTTTTTTTGGACAGTACCTTTAAATCCATATTTTACTCCAAGTAAAACTTATATAGAGCTGAAATGTTTAATATTCTTAAATACAATATGGCTTACATTTTTACAATATTTATATATCTTCTTTTACCAGAATGATCTGGTAAACATCTTTGCATAAAAAAAATTGAGTAATGTTAGCTAGCTTATGCTAGCATGTAGCCTAGCCATAATTTAAATTAGCTGGGAACTGTTTCCAAATATGGCTGCCATAATGTCATAAATGTCTTGAAATGTTAACCTTTTCTTCATCTTTTTGTATTTGTGATAAAGCTAATTGTTTTCTGTCTTGAAAGGCAGATTTGTTTAAGCTAGCTTACCTTAAATTAGCTTATTTTAGATAAAATTAATCAAGAAACATAATTACTGTCTCCAAGAAAGGGAAAATGTTGATATTTGAATGTAAAATTTGTTTTTCATTATTCACATTCATGGGCTCCTTTTATAAAACTTATGATTTGAAAATTAGCTCCTATTTCTTGAAGCCTTCGCCTAGCTAACATAACCTTAGCTAAAAATGCTGCTATCATATCATTTGTTTTACATCATCAAATTATTTTTTTCAGTTTTGATAATTGCCAATTTTATTTTGTTTTTTAAAAGTTAGCTTAATGTAGCCTAGATTAGCTTAGCTTAGCCTATCCTGGCTAAATTAGCTGAAAACAGGCATTTAGATGGAACATCCAACCAACTCTTGATTTCAATAGCTTAACTTTAAATAGAACAACAAATTGTAAATACTTCACTGAAATTTGCTTTTTCTGAAACACTTTTTTTCTATAACTGAGATTTATTGATTTCCATATGGATGGATGGATTTCTCTTCTTGCAGTCGTTGAAAACTAGATTGAAAAGCAAGTCGAACTCCTCTCCATAGGGCAATGAACCATTTCCAGAACGGCTACTTCAGTTGCCATGGAAACCTGAAGTGGTCAGTTGTTGTGTTTTGAAAATGACACATTAAACCCAGAGTAGAGCCTAAAAATATCTGAAAAAATATATGAAAAGTAAAAAATAATTAATGAGAACAAGATGTTGGATCAAAGTTTTTTCTTTTTAGTCTTAATTTATTTGTTTTTTTCTTACATCTGGGATGCATCTCACATATTAAAAAAGTAAAATATGACAGCATGACTGAGGATATTATTGAATTTAGCCAAAATGCATGCAGGGAGGGTGGAAGGTTTTAACTTGAATGTAATAAATGGCCTTCCTGAGGAGCTTCCTCATCCTGTTAACCTCGATTAAAACCTTTTATTCAGACTCACGTTTCCTGCTGCTTATGTATGAAGCAGCAGAAACTCATGTCACACCGTAACATTTCCATTTTAACTAGATTCTTTAAAAAGCTTTTATGCATCTTTTGTCATTGAAGAGGGAAAAAATTTAATAAATTGTTTTATAGAGCTTTGTTTTGTTTTATTCATCAGAGGAAAAAGTGTCTTACCAAAGAAGTGGTAAAAACTTGGAGTGCCTTGAGAAATATAATAGAAAAATGAGTCTTTATATTTTTAAACATTTTAGCTTTAATTTGCTGCACTTAACGTCAAAAAGAACAATGAGAATTTGTTGTAAAAGAAATTAGCAGCAATGTTTTTGCATAATCAACATAGTTGTGGCTTGATTAAAACCAAAATTATGCAGAAAACTGAAAAAGAAAATTTAATCTGGGTACAGATTAGATTTTGCTTTCTTTTTGCTTTTAAACGTTTGTATTTTTTAGCGTAAATTAGTCCAACTTAACTTCAATTCTTCCAAATGTAGCAACTTCTGAGTTTTTTTCAGGTTAGCTTAGCAACTAACTGAAAGGCTGCTTTCAAATGTGATGAATTTAGCTCAGTGTGGTGACATGTTTTGCATTTAAAAATTTTCTTTTTGAAATAAATTTAAATTTTTTCAAACTAGTGAAGTAAAATCAAGTAGTGCTACTACAAAAACGTACACATGAACAAACCAAAGAGCTTATAATGTTATAAAACCCTTCAAATCAACAAAACTGAACAGTTGGTATTTTTGTTGGGTAATGTGTTTTTGCATTTTGTTTCTGTGTTTGACGTTATTCGTCTTTATCCAATCAGACTCTAAGGTGTGTTTTCTTCCACCCTTAGAGATCATACAGAAGGTGAGAAACGGCCAGAAGCCGTACTTTCGGCCAACGACAGACAACAGATGCCACCCGGAGGAGCTGACCATCCTGATGGAGGGCTGCTGGGCCGAAGACCCGGCAGAGAGGCCCGACTTCGGTCACATCAAGATCTACATGGCAAAACTCAACAAGTAGGTCCAGCATGTTTTCCTTTAAATGGTTAATTTATTCCCAAAAGCATTTGGAAACAGCAGAATCCGATTAATAAACATAACCACAGTTATGTCTTTGACTTTATTGAAACTTATGTGGGCTGATTAATTACATCAAAAACTTAAAAAACTTATTATGGAAAATTTACTTTTCCCACAGTTTTATACTTAGGTTTGTGATTCTACTGCTCCTGAAAACATCCAGCAGTTTTTTGGAAATAAGTTCATGTTTTTTGGTGTCTAGAAAAAAATCCTTTCAAATGTAGCAACTTCAGAAAAGCCCAGTCCGTTACCTAGCAACCCCAACGGAATTCTGCTCATTACCTAGCAACCCCAGCAGAATTCCACCTGTTACCTAGCAACCCAGAGCTTCAGTATGTTTGGTCAGCTGGTGTTAACGCTTCACTTCTGCTTTTCAAAGATGTACGGTTGTATAGTTGTGCATCTGTTTGCAGCCATTTTCCCGTCTAAGTGTAAACGTTGAGTTTGGGGGCGTGGCCAGCAGCAACTTATTTAGATTTAAAGCGACAAGACACCCAAAAATAACTAAAATCTCATTATCTAAGAATGATTTTGTACAAAAAATATAACAAACTTGTTTAGTATACATAAACCTATCCTGACCTGTTAAAGGAGGTATAATAGGTCACTTTTAAACTAACATTACATTATATTACCATCTTCCTCTTCAGACCTGACATGAGAAGTTAAATGGAGATTGATAGAAGGATATTTTTAGTAGTTTCTGCCGGGTCCAATACGTTAGTGTTGGGATGAAAATAAAATTAAAAACCGAACGATGGTTTCTGATGAATGTTTGTAATTCCTGACAGGCGGTTGTTTGCGGGAAGCGCCTGTGAGAGCGTCAGTGTGTGTTTGAGTAATAAAAGAGTTGGAGTCCATGTTTCTGGTATTATTTTCGATTATCTTATGAATCATTTATGTGCATATTTTGGTTGGAGTTTTATGTCGATGCAGAAGGGAGGCAAGCATGTTTTCCCCTGAGAGTGGAGCATCTGTCAGAAAGAGTTACTGTAAGGATCTCTGCTGAAACAAAGTGACTCTAAAGCACACACATGTTCAGAAACCAGATACACTGCTGGCTGTTTGGATGTTGGAGAAACTCTGCAACAGTTCTGTCATGGGAAAAACTGAAGACACCACATGAAATATTCAGTTCTTTCACCAGAAATGTCACATATTGATACATCGTCTGTGTACAAATTTATTTCAACATTAAACTTCCACATGCAGTTATGAGCACGATTATGCTAACATTTAGCACATGTAGCTTCTCCTAAATTGATTGATTTTGCCACATAAATTCTAACATGCTAATTTTCTTGGCTGTTTTGTAACTTTTAGCTGAATAAAGTTGTGTTGAAGTTTGGCTATTGCCTATAAATATATTCTTAAGTAGTTGGACATTTATATTCAAGCTCTTACTTTGAAGTGAGAAGGCTGTGTGTTTCCTCTCCTCATGTTTTCTCTTTTTTTTACCCAGTAACATTTTTTAAAACAAGAAACATAAAGGAACAAAATAAAACACAGACTATAGAGAACAAGATGTAAACATGAATACAATATCTAAGGGCATTTATAGAAGATGTAGATTATAATGTCAAAATCAAATTGATGGTGAGAGTTGTAATCTTTCAAGGGAAGATAATTTGAACTGAGATTAGCGCTTTAGCATTAGTTGCCAGTAAACACTGCATTGCGATTTAGCATTAGCTTCTGCTACAGTTTGTTTTGTTATTGTAATTTAGCATTAGCTTTTGCTAAATACCATGTTAGTGTAACGGTTTAGCATTACCAGAATTAGTGTTTATGATTAGCGCTTTAGCGTTAGCACACCAAGTTTTTAGTTAGCATTGCTCCATCTGTCCTTCTGTCCAAATGTGTAAGAAAACCATGCTAGTTGTCATTGGGTGTGTTTTTTCACATGACTTATTTGCAGGGATATAGTAGTTTAATCTGGTTTATTATCCACCAGAATGATGAATTAAACTTATTGTTTTAACATCCGTTTTGCACAGGATTGGATGTGAGCCGTTTTAGTAACTCAGGATTTAATGCATTCCTCAGTGTGGATGATTGTGTGGGATGATTGATCAGATCTGACAGTGACTGAAGAGTCATTGAACTGGTTGGACCTTTGAATCGTTACCTCATTATACTTCATTAATAATTGAACTAAATTATTGGTGTTTTTTTCCCTTTTGGGGAAAAAAATCTAAACAGATCTCTTGTGTTTGCAGCACAACCCAAGAAGCTAATGTTGGAAATATTCTTTAAATTTGTTCCTTTAGTTTTGAGAACTAGCTTTCAGCCCATATTTACAATGAGACGGTGTTACTTACTTTCTTTAAGCTCCTCATGAAGACATGGATCATGCAGTACTGCATGTTATTTACATGTTTTTGCCCAGAGACGTGATAAAGAAGAGCGTACATTCATCATCGGTTCAGTGGATTGAGCCTCAGTGAATGCAGCGTGAAGCTTTTACAGGTTCTGACTTTCTGCCTGTCAGCTGCAATCAGTGGTCACATCTTCAAGCTGTGGCAGGAATATCACAATATGGGTCACGGTTCGTTAGACTGAAGCCGACGTGCAGATTTCTGACTCTCAGCTGGAAAAACAAACTGTTAGGTTGAGCTGTTTTCATTGCAACACCTGAACACTGTGGGACACCGTGGGACAACATTCAAACTTTGGAAAGAGAAAAAAGGATCCATTCAGCCACATGAACTCAGAAGTACTTTGCAAAATCAATGTCACCCGAGGCAGCCCTCCCTCCGCTGCATCCAGCAGGGTAACTCGATATTGCATAAGGAAGGAGGAAGGCATAAATCTCTGAACAGTGCAAGTTCTCTGGGAACAAGCTGGATAAAAATGCAGGCGACAAGTGTTCTGTTTTATAATGGGTCCAGATTTAATTAACAACATGGATGGCAGTTGATATAAACTAAGGGAGTTAAATCCAGCGTCTGTCATGATCCGGTGGAGAATCATCGCTCTGGGCTTGGCTGAGATGAACAGAGAGGCTAAAGTTGCTTATGATCCGCTATCATCAAAGGGAAATCTTTCATGGCCATCCAGAACGAAGCTGGAACTGAATGCCAGCAGTCCAGATGGGTCTCATCTGATAATGTGGGAACAAAGAGAAACAGAGAAACGATCAGGACCGAGTTTCAAGATGAGCTCAGAGGAGATGAAACAATGATAGAGGAGAAACCAGGAATCCAAGATGGAGGAGATCAGAACGACTGGGAGGGATTAGAAACCATTTCTCATCTAATGGATGGATGAGGGGATGGATGAGTGGATGGATGGATGGATGGATGGATGAGTGGATGGATGGATGGATGGATGGACAGACGGACGGATGAGTGGATGGATGGACGGATGGATGGATGAGTGGATGGATGGATGAGGATGGATGGATGGATGGATGGATGGATGGATGGATGAAGGATGGATGCTACATGGTTCACTATTTTCATTCTTTTCCAAATCAGCCAATCCAAGAGCCCGATTCATTTTGCTTGCTGCTGATTGGCTGACCATCAGACCATGAGTGTTAGCTTCTGTGCTAACATCGCTAAGGCTGTTTCCACTGGTCATATTACAGCATATTAATGTATATTTTGTATTTGAACAGTTGAATTATGCAGTTAGAAGCATTTCTAGATGATATCCCTAACATTTACAGATATTATCTCTTCTGCGGCTCCACTGCAGTACAAACCCATCAGTGATATAAAAACAGCCATATTGGAGGCGACTCTGACAGATTGAGAGTTTTCCTCTCAGCTCGACCTCTCCTCTATTAGCCGTGTTTCTCCACATTGGATGGCTCTGCTCACGTTCAGCTCTGAGTGGTTTTAAGTGAAGAGGTCCTCATGATTGATGACCTCCGAAGCACTCAAGGATGCTGCTGACAGGCGCGTCCCTCCGCTGCTGTTGGCCTGGGCAGCCCGCGCCTCGCGCCCCGTCTGGTGGTTACGCTCATCTGGAAAATGCTTGTTGTTGACGTGACGTGATGGATGGGCTGTTATTTTGGGAGCGAGAGTGAAAGGGTGTCCGGCGACAAATGGTTTGGTTTGAACCCACACAGGAAGTCTGAAGCTGGCTGTGAAACGCTGACCTCTCACTGCGAGCATGAAGTCTCTCCATTGTTTGTCTCTGAACACTTTCACTCTGATTCACTGGAAGCTTTCATCCATTACTGGAGGTTCAGACCGAAAATATAAATCCTTTTAAATTCTAGTTTAGAGGAATTACAGCGGATTTGATTTGCTGTTCAAGGTCTCGCCCAGAAAACCTGCTAACCCCGTTGGTTGGGGTCTACCGCAGTCATCCATCCAGCGACCCGTCGGGTTTTTGAGTTAAAAAATGTTTAAAGTCGACAGGAAATTTGAAAATATCACTTGATAATTATGTGTTATTAAAAGATTGAACATTAACTATAAAGTCTTAAAAAATACAAATAAAAAACAAGTAAGCAATGCTAAGCCTGGTGGGGGCAGAAGTAAAGCCTGGAGGCCCGCCAGGCTTATAATGCAATGGGGGAAACCCTGATGATTTTTCACCAAATGGCCTTTATTGAATATTTATACTCCAGTTAATGATTAATCGATTACAAATACCCTTTTTTGTTTTTCAGTTTAACTCTTAGAATAAAACTTAATACAATTCTATTGAATTTAGTTTTATTTAACAATTATTTAGTTATCAATTAATTGTATTGACGAGCCTTATTTGATTATTATCCTATTAGTTTGACGATTAATCGATTAATCCGATAACAATGGCCAAATTCTGCAGATTTTTCACTTAAGACTTTTTATACAATCCCTGAAATACATTAGAAAATTTAAATAAACTAATAATTAAATTATATTTTTAAATAAAGACAATAAAATGCAACAACATCGCGTTCCTTTTGTGATCACTTTTCTGCTTGACTTGGCATCAGTACTATGTAGAGCTAATCTGATGACTACTTTTTGGATGAAGTGATAATTGGAAAGCAGAGGGAGCTTAATATAATATAATAAGAGTTTTTCTCCCAGAATTCAAACCAGATGAAGCTAAAATAACATCACATGAGGAGTTTTGGCTAAAACATGTTTACAAACAAAAGTATCTTTTATTACAATGCAAAATGTTTTTATTTTTTGAACACTTTCAGGTTATTTCCTTCTCTGAATATATTTTATATTTCACCAAATTGATTTTTTTTGTCTAGTTAACGATTAATCGTTTACAGAATTATTTGACAATTAGTTCTACAATCAATTAATCACGATTAATCATTTCAGTCCTAACTCCCATTTATTTAATTGGTCAGTATTAACACATTTCTTGTATTTTCAGGTTTGCATTCGTTGTACTATACATGTTGAAATGCTGGGCGCTAATCTTCATGTGACCTTTTTCGATTGAACTCAGAGCCTCGTTACTCATTAGTCGTCCATGTCTGATATTTGCTCCTTTAAAGATAAACAGCGTGTGGGCGTCTGTAGGCCGCTACGACCCAGTAGCTACTGGGAAGGTGCCAGACATTGATGCTTTTAGCCTCCATCCTGGCGTGGATGACTCACCTTCTCGCTCCGTCTGAGTAACTGTGAGCGTTTGGTTGTGTTTATGCCTGAGCATATGATTGTAGAGCATAAACATTATGGAAACATGTAATTAGAAAACCTACGAGACCCAGGCATCAGCTTTTAGAGCATCAATGTTGTCTAAAAAAGCCACTAAATGCCACAATTAGCTGCTAACATTTAAGGATAGAAGCCAGTTTTATGTCTGCAGGATTAGTTCTTCATATGGGATGCCTGAAGTGACATAATTATGACACATAAAATTTAAATTAACATGATTATAATGCAAATGTTTTAACTGGTTTTCCAAATAAAAATTTTAAGTATAAAACTAATGTTTCCAGTAGATAATATCTGTAATATCTGTTCTTCCAGTGACACAAAAAGCATTAAAATATAAAAAATGCAAACAAATAAATAAAATTTTATTTGACATAAAAAAATGTCATTAAATACTTAAATAAAATTGCAAAATATAAAATGAAAAAGAAAACTGATTAAAACTGAACATAAAAATTAAAACCACAAAATACAAAAAATAAAAATGAAATAAAATATTTTAAAATACAAAAAATGGAATTAGAAATATAAAAAGCTACAAAAAACAATTAAATAAAAATGAAAAAATAAAACATTTAAAGTAAAAAATACAAAAAATAAAATGGGGAAAAATTATTAAAAACTGAAACTAAAATAATATAAAATAAATGTAAAAATTTAATTACTACACAATAAAATGTACAAAAATACAATGAAATAAAAAACAATACAAAATATTAAATTAAAAATACTGAAAAAATATATCACATTAAAATATTACAAACCCCCCCACAGATTTTAGCGTTATGTTAAACATATCTTTATTTCTTGCTCTTCAGAGTTGCCACATGTTTATGTTTTTTCCACAGGGAGGGCAGCACCAGCATCCTCAACAACCTGCTGTCCAGGATGGAGCAATACGCCAACAACCTGGAGAACCTGGTGGAGGAGCGGACGCAGGCCTACCTGGAGGAGAAGCGGAAAGCCGAAAACCTCCTCTACCAAATCCTCCCACAGTAAGAAGGAAAAAACCAAAACCACCAATTAACTGGAGCTCAGCTGATTGGACGATGCACCACCGGCTCGCAGTGACACTCTGTCAGCGCCGCTAAACCTCTGTATTAATTAAAGACTCAAACGCATTTCCCAGCAGTGTGATCTCGCTGCAGATAAAAAGGGCAGCACAGGGAGAACAGGAAGGCGAAACCGCTCATTAAAGAGAGACAGCAGAACGGAGCAAATCCAGCTTTCCTCCATCGTTTATCCTCTTCTTCCTCCTTCGTCATGTTGAAATTAGGCAGACAGAAAAAGGGCCTGAGAGGAACAGAAGAACTGATTTCTCACCGCGCTCCAGATTTAAACAAACTGACCTCTGCCTCCGAGATGTTCCTGCCTTTGGTGTCGTTTGATTGAAGGGAAATTAACATGAGCAGAGATAAACTGACATCTGGGGATGATTTTAGTGGCCAGGCGTTCAGCCAGAGCCCAGGGCTGCTGGATAATAAGGAGAAAACGGCTGAAAAAACATATTTTCTTTGACTTTACAGCCTCTGCCGTACTTACTGCACCAGATAATTCAGTACGTTTGCAAAATCTATCACATGTGGATACCAAAACGTGACTTAGTCCCACCTTCGTTTGAAAAAACCCTGGTAAAAAATTAAAGATGGCCGCCATCGTCAACAAAATTTGGCACTAGATTTGCTAATATTTATCATTTAGTGTCAAATTTTACATTGGACCCATAGAAATCATATCTACTGTTAGTTTTTCATTTTTCAAGATGGCCGCCATGGTTGTCATGGAAAATTTGAAAAATCTATCTGGTATCAAATGACACACTTTGAACTATAGAAATCATATATATTTTCTTGATTTTGTGTATTATTTTTCTGGTGGACATTTTTCAAAATGGCCGCCATCGTTACAATGGAGAATAATATGTGTAAACTAAAATCTGCAGTAGTTATTTTAATCCCCAAAAATGTTACCTTCACTAACCACCAATTCACTGAACCGCTATCGCTAAACCGCTAAACACATAAAAATAATCAAAAGCTAATGCTAAGCATATAAAAAGATTAGTGGAAGTGAATACTGAAGTGCTGAGCACATACAAAGAAGTGGAAGCTAAAGCTAATCTGCTTAACACATAAAATTAGCAGTAGCTAATGCTAAACCATTACACACAAACAAAAGAGCAGTTGCTAACACTAAGCTGATAAAAACATAAATATTAGCAGACTCTAATACTAAACCGCTAAACACATAAATAATTAGCAGAAGCTAAAGCTAACTGCTAAACCTATAAAAATTTGTGAAAGGTAAAGTGAAACTGCTAACACAAAAAAATTACTGGAGGCTAACACTAAACTGCTAAACACATCAAAAACGTTAGCAGGCGCTGCCATTAACTATTAAGACGACTGTCTCTGTCGGCCACATCTTCATCTCCTTCCAGTTGACGACTAACAAACTTTAAACTAACAAACATCAGTTTCTGATTTTACTTCATGTTATTATTTTAACATTGCATGAAAAAGATGACCAAAGTTGAAAACATGATGGGCAACGTTTTGTGTCAATAACCGATTAAAGCGTCTCAAAAACATCGGCCATCTTGACAAAAGGTCATCACCCTGAAATTAAACGGGCTAAGTTTAGCGGTTAGCATGCTAATTCCTGTGCTTGTATCCTCATTTTGACAGTGCTGTTCTTGTGTGTGTGTGTGTGTGTGTGTGTGTGTGTGCAGCTCGGTGGCGGAGCAGCTGAAGCGCGGTGAGACGGTTCAGGCTGAGGCCTTCGACAGCGTCACCATCTACTTCAGCGACATCGTCGGCTTCACCTCTCTGTCTGCAGAGAGCACGCCGCTGCAGGTACGCTTCCCGCGCCGCCGTCGTGATCTCCAGCAGAGACAGTGTGTTCCCACACACACTCTGTGTGTGACTGGAAATAGATCAGCTGTTAGATGGGAGATGTTGACGCAGAGTTGAGTCACTTTATCCAGACAGATAGAGAATCTGCTCTGCTGTGGTGGAGATAGAAAGTTTTAAGTGCTAAGATATTTACACCAGAAACTAGACAAAAATACTTGTTAAGAGTAGGTGTTATTTACAATTGTCATTATTATTATTATGGATCCGTAGGTTTTCTTGAACATTTCTTGAATGAGAGGCATTTTCTAATAATTTTGTTTTGTGAATACCATAACATGGTTTTAATTACAAATTTGAGATAATTATTGAGTCGGTAAATGAAAAAGGTCGGATTAAATAAGTGTTTCAAACAGAAGAGTAGCGGTAAGCTGATTATTTTGTTCTTGTTGCGCTGTAGTAAAATAAATGTCTCTAATTTATGGTAAAATACTCATAGTATTTTACAGTGCATGTACAGTAACATTTTATGGTGTTTATGTGGTAAAACTTTACGGTTTTATACGGTGTTTTACGGTTTTGATACTGTAAAATGTCTGTATTCTTAAGGTAAAATGTTACAGTATTTTATGGTTTTATATCCTCAAATTTGATATTTATACAGTAAAAGTTTACCATGTTTATATGGTAAAATTTTACAGAATTCCTAAAGTATTTGGTCAAATCTTACAGAATTTCTACAGTAAAATTTTACCATAAAATTTTATGGTATTTGGTAACATTTTGAGGTTTTCTACAGTAACATTTTACAGTATTTTCTTCGGTAAACTTTTTTGGCATTTCTACAGATGTTTTTTTACAGTGTGGTTATGTATTTTCTTGTCCTACTGGTCACTGTTTGAAAACCAGTTTGGATTAAATAAATAAAATCTATTTTTCCTGCAGGTTGTCACGCTGCTCAACGATCTGTACACCTGCTTCGACGCCATAATCGATAACTTTGACGTCTACAAGGTGGGTTTGGGTCACCAGTGGGTCTAACTGGGACGGGCGGTGGTGAACTGGTGCTGTACTGGTTTGTGTCCGGTCTGCAGGTGGAGACCATCGGAGACGCCTACATGGTTGTGTCGGGTCTGCCGGTCCAGAACGGGAAGCTCCACGCCAGAGAGGTGGCTAGCATGTCGCTAGCGCTGCTGGAGCAGGTCAGAACCTTCAAGATCCGACACCGACCCAACGACCAGCTCCGGCTGAGGATAGGCATTCACACCGGTGAGTCTGAAGGTCGACCGCCACTACAAGGTCACAGCGTTCAGGGGTCAAAGGTCAGAAACGACTTGTAACGCAGCAAAACCGTCATTGGTTAGAAACTGGAGCAAGATGAGCAGAAAACCAGAACTCTGCTGAGTAAACATCCGACTGGATCATCCAACGAAACATCCAACAAAACATCCTTCCATTAAACTGTTTATTTTATTTATTTGGATCATGATAGAAGTATAAACTCAAATATGAACAACAGACATTTTTGCACCACAATAATCTGAACCTGCTTGAATAGAAGCAGGAAGAAGCAAAAAGCAAAAAGTTTATTTCCACCACAGTAACTGTCAGCTGACACTGAGCAGCAGCATGAAGATGAAGATGATGATGATGATGAAGATGATGATGATGATGATGATGATGATGATGATGTCGCTGGTTGCTGCAGCGTCATTGTTGTGCCTCCCTGTGACCCTCTGACCGTCGGGTTCCTCAGGTCCGGTGTGCGCCGGCGTTGTGGGCCTGAAGATGCCGCGGTACTGCCTGTTTGGAGACACCGTCAACACGGCGTCCCGCATGGAGTCCAACGGAGAGGGTGAGAGCTGATGACATCACTTCCTGTCTGCTTTAACAGGGGAGACGTGTCTGAAACCAGCCTGCGCTCTGGAGTTACTTTAATATTTGATTATTATGTTTATATGTTTAGTAATTTAATCTGTATTACGACGCAGCATCAGAGCCACGCTAAGAAAATGATTAGAAAATTAATATTACGAGTATAAAGTCATAATATTTTTTCAAAATATTCTGAATTTATTCTCATTATTTCAACTTTATTCTTATTTTATTTTTCTTAGCATGACCCTAATACTTTGTCGTAATATAGCAACAATACACAGCCAAAAATAATAAATAAATAAAAATAATTAAATCAAATAAGATAAATACTGTTCCCACAGATTATTTCACTTATAACAAGAGAAAAATATCTTATTAGTCAAATAATCTGCCTGTGAAAATCAGTATTTATCATCAATTTTAATAAATTATTTACTTGAAAAAAGCTCATATTTCTTGTTGAAAGTTACTTTTAAGTTAATTTTATCATATTTGCGCTAAAACTAGACCAAGAACTCTGAAGTATTTTTATTTTCTGTAAATAATATTTGTAATTTTAGGAATATTCTGGAGTTAAATAAGAAATGAGACGTTTTCTTTAAATGTTATCAGCAGATCAGTTTCTCAGTTGCTGCCTCGTTGTGGATATTTTCCGACTGGATCATCAGATGTATTGATCAGCTGCTGAGTGTTTTCCTGTCTCCTCTGCTGAATTATTGATGTTTCTCTCAGAAAAAGCCGTAAACTGCAGCAGGAGGGAATCGTTTCTCCTTCGTTAACTAATAAAACTCACCAGCTTTTCCTCTGAGCTGCTGGTTTCTGACTCTTCAAAATGGGTTTTATTTAGAAGCTGGAGTTATTTAAATTCCACCCTGAGAGGTTTTTTATTTTATCTCTGCTGTGCTTTTGGTTTTCCTCGCAGCCTTAAAGATCCACGTTTCCTCCGCCACCAAAGAAGTGCTGGATGAGTTTGGTTACTTTGACCTTCAGCTGCGAGGAGACGTAGAAATGAAGGCAAGATCTGATTATTTCTGTCTTTTATTCATTTCTCTGGTTGAATCATTTTCTGCAAGGTTTCTTCCTCTCCAGAACACAAGAGCTCAGAGTTTCCTGTGAAATCGATTTAATTCACTCAGACGTTTTAGAAATGTGAAATAATTGAGGAAGCGCTTAAAATTTCCCAAAATTTAACTCAAATTTGCTTCTTTAATAACAAAACAAAGCTCAATGTTACTTTAAAAAGTTGAGGGCAGGGAACGTTTCCTGTAACAGTCTGTGTCGCAGCACAGCTGATTGGCCTCTGACCAAAGATTTTTGGTTAAATGAGACATGGTGGTGGAAGCATCATGCTGTGGGATGCTTTTCTTCAGCTGTGACAGGAAAGCTAGAGGCAGGTAGAGCAACAAAACTCAGAGTGTAGTAGGAGTAGAAACACTTTAACATGTTTTTACTTCCCTAAAGGTAAAAAGTAGAAATCTAAGAAAATATTCAAGTTAAGAATAAAAAAGTTTTTAGTAAAAATGCAGCTCAAGATCGTAAAATATGATTTAAAATGTAAAAAACAGTAAAAGTTAAGTTCAAATTCTGGTGTTTACTAGATTCAAATGAAAAGTTAACTGCAAGGATCCAGTTATGGGTACGCTAACACGCTAATCTCTCATTTAGGGCTTTAGCATTTTTGCTAACTTTAAAAACGTTTAGCTTCCCTGGATAAAAGCAACAATTTTCTTGGCTGTTTTGTGAACTTTAAGTTGTGTTGAAGTTTAATGTTAATGAAAATCTATGCTCTTATTTTGAAGTGGGTGAATACGCAGCAGTTCCACTTCCCCTCATGTTCTTCATCCAAGATTCTGTACCCAGAATGCATCTCTGTAGATCTACAGCGTAGTTAGGGTTAGCATAGCTAACGCTTTAGCTAACAGTGTCAACTTTAAGGATCCTTTAAAACTGATACTGGTAAAACAAAAAGTATTTTTACTACGCTGTGCTTTGAGTAATTTCATTATGAAGTATTTCTGCTCTTGAGTTAATTTTCTGGATTTTCTACCCACATTCAGAGGGTAGAATAAAAACACTCGATGTTCTTCCCATTGACAGGAATTTAAATATATTTCTCTGTACGAGTTTTATCTTGTTTTTTCAGCATGGTGTATTTTTGTCTTGTTTTTTTGTTTTTTTTACCGTCCCTTTAATTGAGCCAATCAGATCTTCTGGAAACAAAATGGCCGCCGCAGTCGAAGCCTCCTTCCTGCTGTGTTGGTGTCATCAGATCCATTATCGAGGCCCAATCAAACCGCTGCTGCGTCTCCATTGACCAACTGATTGATTTGTGTTTTTTCTTGTTGTTTTTCAGGGTAAAGGTAAAATGAGGACATATTGGCTTCTTGGGGAGAAGACTGATGTGTACGTAATCTGAGAGGCTGCTGACGGCGCGGCTACTTTATTTGTTCTAGAATAAGTCCTTAACTGTGATTTCCAGCGAAAACAGACAGAAACGGAGGGAATCCCAGGTATATTTATTACCTGCTCAACTAAATAAAAATAAAGTAAAACAGAGAGAAACGTTGTTTTTGTATGAAGAGGGTGCTTTTCACAGATGAATCCTTATTTTTTTGTGCTTTCTATATTCAGATTTGTAATAACGTGTTTGGAAATCGACGATGTTTTAAGTATTTTTGGAAAGATTTACAGGCACAGAAAAGCAATCGTTGCCACTGCAGGGGGTTGATCAACCGTTTAACACAGCTGATGTATATATGTATATCCAAGACACTGTAAAATATTTTGTTCAATAAAATGAGTGAAGCACTCTTTTTTCATTTATAAAATGGGATTTGTTGTCTTTTCTTTGCACTTATTGACTTTTAGGCAAGAAATAATTACTAACATGAACATAAATTTCCAATAAATGCCATTAATATGCCTTTAAGGAGCAGATCAACTCAAAATGTATAAACTGGACCTATAAATTACACTATTGTACAAATTTTATGTAAACATGGCCTCGGTGCTGCCCCCTTTGGGTGGAACAGTGGCTACTGCAGTTGAATTTTCCTATTGGGTTTTATAATTGGATTTCCATGGTAACACCCTGAGCCTTTTACTGAAAAGTTGAATTTTCTGCAACCAAAAATGCATTAAACCTGGTTAAATATAGGAAGCGTTTTGACCCGAATCCTGGGAATAAATTTCCTCAATCGAGTCCAAAAGAATCTGAAAACTAGATTTTCTTTTAAAACGACAGATATGGAAAATATTTTTTAAGTTTTTGATCTTCACTGAATAAAAATACTTCCCTGGATAATAACTAATTACTTGATTTTATTTTATTTTTTATTATTTTACTCTTGACTAGATAAATTTGGCCTTTATTATGAAACGGTTTGGACACCAAGACTCATAACTATTAAGTACGGTGGTGGAAGTATTATGCTCTGGGGTGCAAACTGGATGGACAAAAATTTACCTCAAATCAAAGGTAAAAACCTTGAAGGTTAAAGATAAAATGGAAATATTTTACTTGTAAATAACGGAGGTTTTAGTGTTCTGATGGACTGGATAAAAAGCAGTGTGTGTGTGTGTGTGTGTGTGTGTGTGTGTGTGTGTGTGTGTGTGTAGGTGCCGCTCAGCGGAGACAAACCAGAAATTAAAAAGGAGAAACAGAAATTTTCTGCATCTCATTTCATTTTAGATGTTGGGTGCAGATCCGCTGCGGGCCGCGCCGCGTTTCAGCAACAAATTGTTTTTTCCTGAGAGATAATGAAATGTTTGGAGAGAAAAGCTGCATAAATAGAAGCTAAAATTACTCGTCTCCATGGCGACCGCCTACTAATCCCCGCTGAAGGCTGCGGACGGATCAGGAGCCGTCCTCTGACTGACTCCACGTGTGTGGAGCTGCAGCGGCTGCAGGGACGCAGCTCCGCGTTTTCTGTCTTCAAGGACAAAGACGAGATATTTACCGGCGTGGGAGGGAAGCGCTGCTGCTCAGCATCGGTTGCATTAATTACAGAGGAGACGTAATGATCCAGGAAGTATCGACACGTTCAGGAACGTTTGATTCTCCAGCAGGAAAAGCATCCTCAGTTGATTGAGTCCGACTTTATTTCTATTTGAGCTGAATTAAATGTAATGGAGTCTAAACTAAAACTTGAAATAATCAATTCTACGGTGGCTGACGAGTTCAAACGCAGAAACGATCCAAACTCCAAAACACCAACACAGAAAAATACTGGGAACAAAAAATACCGCAATCACAGAAATAGATACAAAAAACAACAACTGACGATAAATATAAAAAAATGTTGAAACGGCAAATAAAAAAAAGTTACATTATATTTGTTTGTTTTGTTTTTGTTTGTAATAATCTGAAAAAGTCAAAGTTCTGCTGGGATCCTGTCTTATAACGTCTTTTGGTCGCGTATAATTTCCAGTTTTTTGTTCGGTTTAATGAGGCTGCAGCTGTTAGGAAAAATAAACCGAAACCAGACGGGCTTTATTGGCTGGCGGAGCACCTGGTGGACAGGTGAGGAACTGCAGGAGGAGCTCAGTCGTCAGGCAGCTCCTCCTCATCCAGCCGGTCCTGGATCCTGGTGCTGAACAGAGACGACTTCTTGAAAGGAGCGGTCGGGTTCTTGATGGGCGAAACACGCTGCCGACCAAAACCAACAGAAACACAACAAAGGTTAAATATGATGAGAATTATATTTAACTCTTATATTTAAATTCAGATTATAATCTGCTATAAACTGTTTATCAGCCACTTTCTGTATTCATGCAGTGACCAGGTTAAGTATGGAGCCATAAATGTGCCTTTCAGAGAATGGAATAGAAATTAAAGATGGCTGCCAGTTGTTCAGAGAACTGAGGAGGATCGTGATCTTCATGTGACCCAAAATGAAAACGGTTTGACCCCCGTCTGAGGCGAGTCGCTCTCAGTTCATGATTCATTTTTATTAACGTATAAAAACATGTAAAGGTGACTAAATCCACACCTGGATCTTCTGGAAGTTGTCGCTCCAGAACGTGATGGCCTCCTCGTTTCTGTAATCATGATCCTGAAGACGAGGGAAGAAACGTTAAAATGTTAGAAATGTTCTGGTTCCTCTGATTTAATGAGAGCTAACTGGTGTTAGCATGAAGCTACGCGTACCGTCGATGCCTTCGGTCTGCTGGGGACGAATCCTGGGGCGCAGAAATGACACTGGTGTGTGGACCTGTAGTCCGGTTTCGGTTCTGGTTCTACCGGCTTCATCTCGGCCAGAATCTTCTCCCTGTGGAGGCAGGAAGCGAGCCGGTCAGAGGGAAGCTGCCGGTCCACGATTCAAATGTGTTTTATAGCCTAAAACACCCAGACAAACAGTCAAAATGATGTATCTGAGGGAGTAAATCTTCCTCTCTGCATGAGTTTAACATGCAGAAACCCTGAGATGAATCAGCAGCACTTAGGAAAGAAAGGAAATTGAATATACGGCCTGAGAGGCTCTTCTACGTTTCCATCCAATTCGTGAAGCTTTTCATTCCCTTTCAGCTCTAACATGCGACAGGACGTTAATTTCTATGGGGGAGCCCTTCATCAAAATGACTGGGCTCCATGTAAAATAACACCATAAAGTCTGATTTAACCCAGACGGGTAAATATTACCCCATTTCTCCTGCAACGCTATCCAGAAATGACATTTTCCTCTCCAGGGTAAAAGGCGTTGTGTGACTCACCGCATCATCTGGGATAAATGTCTCTCCAGCAGCTCCTTCCTGACGCCTGCGCCACCAAATAAAACACAAACCGACTCAGAGAGCACAGAAAACAGGAGTTTTCAGAGTAAATAAACAGAGGACTGTCATCAGCGAATGTGTGAACGCTGGAATGTGATTCTCTGATGGAGGAACATGGAGGCGCTGACCTTTGACCCTCACGTCTGGACCCTTCAGGGGGATGTAAGACGCACCGAACAGAGATAAAGTCTCCATTTTACACCCTCGGTTTATAGTGATGAGCCCCTCATGTCCGTTCAACCGGACACTCTTCTTCTTGTCGTCGATGTTGAGAGCGGCCACTGCTTTCTGGAGGACGACAGGAAGTCAGAGATAAAATCTGAACCTTTACTGGAAATACCATCACTGCACAGCTTAACTTTGAAACGTTTTGTGTGTTAATGTAATTTATTCACTCAAATTTAATGAGGTAGTGGCAGAAAAGTTATCCAAACTGTGAAAAACAAAAGTTCTTTGTTGAAAGTAGGGCTGGACGATATGTTTAATATAAATCGATATCAGTAATTATTGATTCTGTTTTTTCTAAACATCTGAAAAATGGCCAGATTGGTGGAATAAACTTGTTTTATTTACAGTTTTCATCTCACACTGTTGTTTTATTTATTTTTTAAATTATTTTTAAGCAGTTATGAGGCATGGTGTCAAAACCTTAAACTTCTGCTGCGCAAGTTACTCAGCAGGCTGTTGCTATGCAACAAGAGTGAGTGAGTTGCTAGGTAACCGAAAAGAGAGTGAGTTAGTCGATTCTACCATTTTTATCTTGGCCAATCGTGAAAGGTAGAGCAGCTAACGTCTTTCCTCTGCCTACATCCCCCAGAATGCTGTGCGGTTATCAGACTTATCTATTGATATTGATCACGTCTCTATAGCGAAATGTTATTGATTTATTGTCCAGTTCCAGTTGAACGGCTGGAAATGGTACTTAAAGGTCCAACTAAAACCCAGCAATACCTCTAATGTCATTTTCAGTCCAGTACCTGATTATCTGCAGTTTGTTGGAATAATTTTAGTTTACCAAAGATCCATGGCGACCAGGTATTGTTTATATAATCAGGAACAGCTGATTAATATCAAATAACGCCTGAAGAAAAACACCAAGAAATCCCAGATATGAAACATACCTTTTATTAAATCCTGTCAAAACTGTTTTTATTGCTCTGATCTAATATCCTAGTCCTGAATATTGAGTTTTAATTAGCTGTAAATGGATAATTGTGACACTTAACAGAAATAAACCTTTGTGTAATAAGTTTATATAATGTCTTTCTCTTTCTCACTGTTTAATCAATGTTGCATGCTGTTTTTAATTTAATTATGCAAAGCACTTTGAAATGCCTTGCTGCTGAAATGTGCTATACAAATAAAATTTGATTGATTGATTGATTGATTGATTGATTGATTGATTGATTGATTGTGTTTAATTAAAGGTTGGAGTTATTAAAATGTATTAACTCATATTTTTATTGAATGGGTCTTTTGGTTTATTAGATTATAAAATTCCTGTAATGACAATATTCAGTAAATTAGAATGCTATTAATTTATTTCAGGAACTCAGTGCATAGTATATAGATTAATTACACATGATGGATGTTTTCAAGCCTTTATTTCTGTTAATTAAGATGATTTTCTGACAAAAGCCAATGAAAACACGCAATCTAAGATAAGAATAAACATCAGACCAATATATTTAATAAGAAGGATGTGGGATTAATAAAAATACATCGTTTCATGTATATATTTTCAAAAAGGTACTTCTAAAATAGTAGGGTCCAATTTTAAAGTCCATTTTTTACTTTCTGTTTGTTTCGCTTTGTTTACAGTTAGCAGCTGTCCTCCCCATTGTTAGTCTGCATGATTATTTTGGGGTAATTTTGCTGAACCAGCGGATAACTCGGCTCACCTCCTCCACCCAGTTGTCCTTCAGGATTCCTCTCGGGCGGATTTCCTCAGCGACCGGCTCCTCGGCCATGGTGACATAAAAACAGCTGCTAACTCAGAAGTGTCCTCGGACTGCCGTTTCTACGTTTAGAAGTCTCCCATAGCAACGGGCAGCGCTTCGCGGAAGTGTTGTCATAGAAACCGTGGTCGACGTATGCTAGGCTGTGTTAGCCCGTTGTTTGTGAATATAACTACGGGAATACTGTAAAGAACAGCGCGTTTACATCTAAGAGGACTCGACAGAACATTACTAAGCAATATGTTTACGTAATAACTTAATAACTTTTACAGACTGAGTGAGAATCACTCCAGAAAGTCCAAGGAATGACTTTGAAATACTTCCGGAAATGATTGATAACGCTTCAATATTTCAGGAAAATTTAAAGGGACAGACGCGGTGCATCTCTAAAGGGCACTAAAAGTTGTTCGTTATGAATGTAAAAATAAAGATAATATGCCGTTAGCTTAGAGTTGCATTAGCTAAAATTGCATATATTGGTGTGCTGTGGTGGCGCAGGGGCTGAGCACAGCCTGCGTGTGGAGGCCTTGGTCCTCGACGCTGCTGTTGCGAGTTCGATTCCCGGCCTTTGCTGCATGTCTTCCTCTTCTCTCACTGCCTGCTTTCCTGTTGGTTGGCTGTCAAGTAAAGGCCACTAGAGCTACAAAAATAAATAAAATTGCATATTGATAAACCAAAGTTGATTTATGTGTACTATCATACATTACATTAATAAAGATTATTAGCTTTCTAGAAAAAAATCAACACCAAAACAACCTAAATAATCTAATTTTTGCCTGATTACAATATAAAACGGTGCTCTCTGAAATCCACTGACAGTCTTCAGGTCTGTTTTCTACCACCTACAACTGAGACGCCTGCAGCAAAACATCACTGTTGTTCTCTAGAAGGTAAATGCATTTTACATCCAAGTCAAGAAACATCACCACCTTACAACCTCCTTCCTATTTTGCAGGCAACCTTGCTGAATCACTGTATTTATTTATTTATTCATATCAGTGCAAACCCATCTAAATATAACATTGTGTGGTGGTTACTGTGGAAATAAAGCACAGAAACAAACCTCTGTTGCTGAGAAACAGCGAGTAGACCTTTCCCTGTAGCGGTCACCAGCAGCTCAGCATGAAACAGAGTCAGACTGAAACAGAATCAGGCTGAAACAGAATCAGTTTGAATCAGAATCAGTTTGAAACAGAATCAGTTTGAAACAGAATCAGTTTGAAACAGAATCAATTTGAAACAGAATCAGGCTGAAACAGAATCAGTTTGAAACAGAATTAGATTGAAACAGAATCAGGCTGAAACAGAATCAGTTTGAAACAGAGTCAGACTGAAACAGAATCAGTTTGAAACAGAATCAGTTTGAAACAGAGTCAGACTGAAACAGAATCAGTTTGAAACAGAATCAGTTTGAAACAGAG